>NC_056740.1:259750175-259817675 GCF_019279795.1 Protopterus annectens | reverse complement strand
CCAACTCCAGGGTCACACGAGCTTGGGGAGGGGGACAACTCAAAGTTATTTGCCTTGAATAGTGGTTGTCGATCAAATGAACATTCAAGCAAATTAGTTTAGATCAAATGAACTTTCGATCAAATGAAGGTAACCCGTATATATATATATATATATATATATATATATATATATATATATACACACAGATACATGCATATATAAATACATATATATATATCTATATGTATGTGTGTGTGTGTGTGTGTGTGCGTAGATATATAGACATATACAGCTATGATAGCAAAAAGAACACATGAATGACATATGTCCACAGGCTATGGCAATGGAAGTGAGGAGCCCAGGCAAGACACATGACACACACAGCATGCCCTTCCACCCCCCCCCCTACAGCCGGACATGGGAACTATACACGCAATCAATGTAAAGTGTCCACTGCTCCCCAGACCACAAGCAGGATACAACCGGGGAGGGGACACAGTGCACCCATGGATTCTAATCATGGAACACATACTGGAGCGTCCCTTGTGGGACACTCCAAAAATTGGCAAAACAATACATATGTGATAGATCGGCCATCTTGTCTGCGGTGTATACAGACTCAGAATACAAGGGTGGATAACCCTGATGACCCATGGGCCGAGACAATTGTATGAAATGGGTCCCGTGAAGTGGAGAGTGGGCAGCATGTAGTGGTGTGTCCAGAACCAACCAGGTCCCAGAGTAAAGATGGGTGCTGTCGAGGAGGCGAGGGTGGGGATACTATGGGTATCTACTTATGGATCTAGGTGTGCAGGTGTTGGCTGATTTTGGCCAATATGGACAGCCCTAGGGATGCAACCGAATGTGTTAATTGGGCAGAGGTGTCGCCCAATGACCAGCCACACCCACTGTGAAAACCACTAAAGCAAAGTGTAATCTATATGGCAAGGAACAGAATAACCAGATGTAGACGTATATATGTAGAGCTATCTGTGTCTATATCCACCCATAGCAAGATAGAAATATGCTTCTCCCTCGCCATAGTACGAATGTATACATACAGAGAATGAATACAGATACATACCCACATATGAATATATACATATGGAGACAACCATAGACCCATATGTCATTATATATATATATATATATATATATATATATATATATATATATATATATATATATATATATATATATATATATATATATATATATATATACAAATATATATATATATATATATATATATATATAGATATAGATATATACAGCAAGATATGAATATACATGTATGCATACATATGCAGATATATCTGTATATATTAATGTAAATAGATATATATATATATGTTACAGTAAATATATACATGTATATAGCTAGGATATGATACAGCAGTTACGGGTAACATATGTTCACAGGCCGGGCATATGTTGGTGGGAGGTCCAATAAACAAATGTGTAACACGTAGCATCACCCCCCCCCCCAGCTAGGCCGGAGAGACATACAGACACACAATAAAGGTAAATACACCACTGCTTCCCAGACTACCGGCAGGAAACTACCTGTGGGAGATATCTGCAAGATCTACACTTGAAACATAGACATCAGTGTCCCTTGTGGGACAGCAAAAATGAATGACTGGAGCCAGGCCCTGTAGTGATTTCTCTGACCAGGTTGTAGATGTACACAGAGCAGTAGGTCATGCAAGCCTGATAACACATGGGTCGACACAACGTACAACGTGTCCCGATACGGGGAGATAGGGCAGTGTGTAGTGGTGTGTTTATACCCCACCTGCACCCACAGTAAGGATGAATGCTGTAGAGGAGTGGCAGGTAGGGGAACTATGGGTATGCAATTATGGGCTTAGGCATGCAGGTGTTGGCTGGCAGAGCCATATTAGGACCGCCCTGTGGATGTAAGTAACATTCCAATGTGGGCATAGCAGACGCCCATACCTCCCAAACCCTAACAGCACATTCACTGGATAGTCCGTAAACCATTGGGGGAACACATAAGGACCATACCATAGAACTGTCCCCGATTACCAGGGACGTCTGTGATTACGACTCAGAATCTAACTCTGTCCCACCTAAACCCTCCTAGAACTAGTGATATTAGGAGGAAAGGCGGTGGAATACACGTAATGAATAATGACAACATGTAAGCATCATAAACAACATGTACCTCAGAAAATGTGTATGATTACATATGGTCTGGGTCTGTCAGTGTGTCAGGTTAATAGCACCAAATTTCTAAATGTGTCCCTGATTCAGTGTTCATTCTTCCCCATTTGTATGAGAGGTCTGCTAGTGACAGAAAGCACATATTCCACTGACTACCTTAGAAAGATGATAGAATAGGTTAGGGTTACCACCTGTCCACCTTTGCGAGGGACAGCCCCCTTTAGGCAGCTGTGTCCTGCAAAATAATTGAAAATATGGCAAATGTCCTGAGATTTTAGGACAAAGATTTCCCATATTGTCTGTAGTAGTTGCATAAAACAATTATTTTGTATCTGAAATACCTAAATGTTATAAGAAACAGAATAAGCAACTACAATGCTACAAGAATAAGCTTTTATTTAGGCAGAACAGTGAAGTTCTTTCCTTTGTACTGGCTGTGGGTATGTTTTGCTCTGCAAAATCGGACGTTTCTACATAAATGTCCCACCATGGGCAATTGAAAAGGTGGCAACCCTATTATAGGTATGCAGTAGCATGACTCGACCGATGGATGTGGGTCACAAAACCCAATTACTTGTCTGTATTGAAGAGTCTCGTTTCCCATGTATCAGCCAGACGGGAGCAGATTGTAAGAGGAGCACACAAATAATATGAATAAATCACTGGACAGGCCGCCGATTCCGTACAGTCGAATGGCATGCCATCGTCTAATGGGCAGCCATTCCCGATACTGTAGGCATGTAATCCGATGTAATGTGCATCACAAGGTAATATTGTGGTCCTCACTCCCCCCCAGGGGTGTGAGTGTCAGATGCAAGCACCAATGTCGGTGCATTTGCAAGTGCGGGAGAGAGTGGGTGTAAGCCTGTTTGGTTACCAGTATGCGAGTATTGCACTGGTAAAGCAACGTAGAGGCTAACCGAGTGTAAGAAGCTGTAACTAGAGGTTAGCATTGCTTAACACCACACAAACCCATGCACACCCGCTCACAACTGCTTTAATGTGCCTTACTCCCTCCATATCCAATGGCCTTGTTCTGCCCTGCAACCAAATAAACGTCCTCTGCAAGGCTCAGAACCAGGACCCTGTTTACACATCCAATGTGATTTATCAATACGCCATGGTAGATTTACAGACAACGGACAGTACCACAAACATATTATACAGCGCAGTCATTCAACAGTATAGGAATGTATCCCATCATGTAGATGTATATGTGAGTGGTTATGTCCAGCATATAGGTACATACATATATAGAGATATATCAGGAACATACCATGTGGCAACAAAGCATTACAAATTAATGGAATGGGAAACACCAGCGATGCCTGTATTATGTAGTGGTGTTGTTCTATGTATTCTCAAGACTCCCTCAGACAGACATGTGTCATTCATACATGCAAACAGTTGTACATTGGCCGTATACATCACTCTGTGCATGTGATGTACATTAACACAACAGTACCTGCCCAATCATTATGTGTGAACAGTACTCATGCAAGGTGCTGTGTGCAACATCCTCATCATAATAAAGGTAAATGGGGTAACCATAGAGGGACCGGTAGTGTTGTGTGTACAATTGTGTCGTTCTCATCACGTGTACCTGGACTATTTAAGAGTGATGTGCAAACCAGAATCTTGCACCTGAGGGACAGGGGTGAGGATAACAGGATTATGTTGTGATGCATATTACAAGGGTACATGTGTCCAGTGGGTACGTGTGTGAAATGGACAGCTATGTATAGGGCAGATGTTGTCCTAGGAGACGATTGGCCTTATGTTTCCATAGGGTGAGGGTCGGATGTGGGGGAAGGAGTGTAGGTATGGCTGTGGAGGATAGGTAGGGTAGGATCACAGACAAGACAGCATACAGAGTTGGTATATGACACATGTGGGGGGATACACCTCGGATGGGGATGGGTGTTCGGCATTCACAAGGCCATGGGAACAGTGGGGCGGAGGTCCCCAGCCATGGGCAGCTGCCACTGCGACTAAACAGCTGGAAAGGAGGCAGTGCTGGGGGCTGTCCAGGAGGGGCAGCGTCACCCTGTAAATGTGACACTCCACCCTTGAACTTGCGTATCTGGCTTTGGAACCCTTTAGTAAGCCCCTAACACAACACGTCCAGGACCGCAAGACAGCAGACATGTACCTGTCTGGTCCTGCTCCCAGGGGAGCATGCCCCATCCTCAGTGGTGGTACTACCAGATGGTGGTGCAGAGCCTTCAGAGGTTGATGTCCAAGGCTGGGCTCCATATATGCTGGTGCCCGGTGCCATGATCAGCTGAAGTGGGACAGGAAGTTCTGCCGGGACCTTCCAACCCATTCAGCCTATGGTGTTGCAGTTTAAACCCACATATGGCTTAGTGATAGACAACAGCATACAGGATTACCTACAACAGTATGCATAGATATCATCATCAACCCAACACAACAGATGGTATACATTTGCAGAGGGAGCACAACACGTGCATATATACTGCATGCCATCTGTACAATGTGTAGTAGCCGTGACCGCAGCTATGAACAGTTGCCCATTATTAGCTTGTCACTGGGAACCCCAGACAGTGTCTGTCATACCACTGTTTCAGGTGACATATGTCCAGTCAGGGATGCGATGGCAGTAACACATCCCTGTCATCATGTACTGTCTGCAGTCCTCACACTATGCTCCTGCTGTGCACAGATGTGTGCTCAGTGTGTAACACAGGAAACAAATGGTTCCACACACTGACCAGTTCACAGATGGCCCTACAGATAGGGATCCCTCACAAACAGAGTACTGTCATGTCTGTATTAAAACATGCAGAATAGCCATTACCACACACAACATGTTAAACAGGCAGTAGTCTCAATGCAGCATAGCTACACTTACATGGACTCCAAAGCAAGTACAAGTATGACTCCGTCATTGTCCATGCTGGTGTGAATGACCTGAGACGTACCTCCCTGGACTACATGAAAAGAGACATAGAGAGCTCTGACCATGTAGCCCAGGCTGGTATGACCCTGACCTTGAGTAGCATCTTGCCCTCACCAAGAATGATGCCACAGTATAAAGACAAAATGATCAGTTTCAACAATTGGCTAAAGTATTGGTGTCATTCAAAGGGGATCCAGTGTCTGTCAGCCTGGGATGACATGCTCGACAAGCCACGTTGCTTTGCTATGGACGGCTTGCACCTGTCACACTTAGGCTTTCGTATACTGGCCAAGGCTCTTATCACCCCCACAGTGCCTTTTTTACGCAAGGCTCAAAGGACAAACCCACCTCCATAGACAACCGAAGGATAAAAAAACTAAAGGTAATGCTACTCAATGCCAGAGGTCTAAACCTCAAGATGCACACACTCGAGGCTCTCCTCAGTATGGAGAAAATCGATGTCTGTGCAGTAACAGAAACCTGGTTCAAGGCTCCTGAGAGCACCCCAGCACTACCAGGTTATAACTCATACTGAAGCACAAAAGGAGGGGGAGAATCTATATTCATCAAAGACACCTACACCTCCAGGTTAGTGGCACTGCACGAAGCATCAGAAACCATCCATGTGCAACTAACAGCGGGCAAAACTGCCTTTCAGTTTGTAGCCTGCTACAGAACACCCTCCCTATTACAGGAACCCCACTTGGCATTCCTGAGAACACTGGAGAATATGAAGGTCTCTCCAAACACTATGTTATTGGGTGACTTCAACTACCCAAACATTGACTGGGAAAACTACTCAAGCCCAAACACCCTCGCCCCTTGAATTTATAAACTCTAACGCAATGGAACAACTGGTCACTGCTCCCACAAGTGGGAACGACATATTGGACCTGGTCATCACCAGCATTGGGACTCTATGTTCCACACCAGAGGTAAACCCCTCATTGGTAAGATCAGACCATAAACAAATTTCCCTGGACATCCATATCATGTCCCCACCCCAAGCCAAGGAAGTCACTGTAAAGAATTTCTCAAGATCCAACTTTGCACTTCTCAAGACTGAGGTTGAATCCTTCAAAGCCCCTGGGCCAGAGGATAATACAGCCCAATCCGCAGAATCCTTTACAAATGCATTCTATGAGCACCTGCAGGAATGCATGGATTGTGCTATCCCAAATAAAACCAAGACTCACTCCTCCAACAACAGGGGACCAGTCTGGTGGACCCTGGCCATAAATAAACTATACAACAGAAGGAGGAAGCTACTACATGACAGAGCAAAATCCCAAAAAGGGAAGGCATCTCTGATCAGTATTAACAAGAAACTTTGATCCCTCATAAAATCATCAAAGGCCAGTTTCGAAAGAAAAATTGCCCTAGACACTAAAGATAATCACAAGGCCTTCTTTAGTTATGTCAGGAACATGGGCGGAAACTCCCAGATATGCTCTGAATTGTTGCATAACGGTACAAAATATACCGAACATATAGACATAGCCAACATCCTGGCAGACAGATTCAGCACAAACTTCTCCCCCCCCTTCCCCCCCAAAGGAGCAAATGCCTATCCCAACTGAATGTAACCTCCCTGACATCACAGATGCACAGGTGAAAGCTGCCCTCGCCAAAGCAAAAAACACAGCATTTATGGGACCGGACAGTGTCCCAGGCTGTGTCTTACATGAGCTCCAAGAAGAACTGAACCCTCACATTAAGTCACTGTTCAAACTTAGCCTTACTACAGGATATGTACCCAAAGAATGGCGTACAGCTACAGTGGTCCCACTCCACAAAGGTGGTGCCACAACGGACCCTGGAAACTATCACCCCATAAGCCTGACTAGTCTGGTCTGTAAAGCTATGGAGCGTATTATCATGGAACTCATAAACAAAGACATTGGGAGCCTCCGGACACTGGACCCTACCCAATTCAGCTTTGTTAAGGGCAGATCTTGCCTCTTAAACCTAGTTGATTTCTTTGAAACAGTTACCAAAGCAATAGATGAGGGCAAGGTAGTCCACACAGCCTACCTGAACCTCGTAAAAGCCTTCAACACAATACCCCACTCGGGCATCATAAATAAGCTTACCAGCTTAAATATCAACCCCTATATCACAAGATGGGTTGCAAACTGGCTCAGAGATAGAACCCACATGGTCAGAATCGCAGGTGCCATGTCCGAATCCAAACCAGTTACAAGTGGCGTCCCACAGGGCTCAGTTCTGGGACCTCTCTTGTTCGGTATATACTTCTCTGAGGTTCAGGCTAACACAGGGGGATTATGGCTGACAAAGTTCGCAGATGACTGCAAACTGGGGGCCATAATCGAATCTCCAGCTGAGACAAGCACCCTCCAAAAGGGTCTCACAGAGATGGATGCTTGGTGCCAGAGCCACGGCCTCAAGCTAAATGCTAAAAAGTGCATAGTCATCCCCTTTGGGAAAAACAAGGTGCCACAAAAAACACACACTGCACCAAATGATGAATTTCAGGTAGTCATCCAATAGAGGCTGTCCAATTCAAAAATCCACAAGTCTCAGCCGTTCACTTCAATAGTTTATTAAAAAACACAGCGCAAAAGATATCGGATTAAGTGCTTTCATCTCTTATCCAGAGGCTTCATCAGAATCAAATACCTACAAGGCAAGTTCATTTTTAAATAATCAATCTATTGCACAAGCATCCACTTCATTGGTTAAGTATACAATTGATAAATTGTGCATTCACAATTAAAGTGCAAAAGCTCTGCTTGTAAAACAACATGTCACATCCTTTCTATGCATTGATGCCATTACTTAAATGTACTTCCTCAAGCTAAAAACAGAAAACATATATTGCTCATTATTATTAATAGTACAAATGAGTAAATAAATATATACTATTATGTTGTAAATATATATTATTCAAAATATGTATATAAATATACTGCTAATATATTATAAAATCAGAAAAAATAAGAACTATGTACAATATGTATGTGTGCTGTCCTAAAATCATTAATTACATAAAATATATATAAAAAATATATATAAAATACCTACTAGTTCATAATATCATCTACATGAAATAAATCTTATATTATTTTATTAAATATTAATGTATAGTTGTTGTTATAATTTGGTACCCCCTATATCAATTTCATGCCTTTTAGGGTCCAAAGCTCTCAATTTAAGAACTGGGGTGATGGATAGATGGTCATTGAGGCCAGGAAAATGTATAGCATCTAACCTCAATTGCCAAATTAATTCGCGAAACTCCAATTTTGTTTCCCAATCACCCCCCCTTTCTCCCAGTAAAACTTCTTCCAATACCCAAAATCTAAACTCCGCTTGCTGGCAGTTCAATTTATGTCTGTATAGGGCATTGTGCTCATTCATTTTATCTATATCTCTAATATGTTCATAGATTCTCTGTCTAATGAATCTCTCCATCTTGCCTACATAATATGCCCAACATTTAATGCAGTAGGCAAGGTAAACCACACCCTTAGTATAACAGCTAAAATATTTCTTGGCTTTCATTGAATATTTAATGCTTGTAATGTTTAATTCTTTAGTACCAGCCATAAATGTACATTGCTTACATCTACCACATTTAAAGGTACCAACTCTATTTGTTGCTCCTCTCAGTGTCTTTTCTTTCTTTTGTTCATATATTTCTTTCAAATTCCTATTTCTTCTATAACTAATTCTTAAAGGTCTAGAAAAACAATCCACATTAGATGGTATCTTTTTAAAATGTTCCACACTGTGTTAATACATTTCTTCAACCATATTATATTATTACTATATGTAAGTATTAAATATGGATTAACTTTTTTGTTTTGTTCTTTGGACAATCCAGTACTTTGTTCTCCAGTTCTTAATATTAATCCACTATTCAGCAATGGTTTATAAGTATCACCCCAACCTTGAATAATGGCTTCTTTTATTGGGACAATAATTCTATCAGGATATCCCCGATCTCTAAATAACTCATGAACAAAACTTATTTCTTTCAAAAATTCTTCCTCGTCAGACGTCATACGAGCTATACGAACCATCTGTCCTTTAATAATGTTATTCTTCAAAAAGGACGGATGGTCACTGTCATAATGCAAATATGCATTGGAGAAGCATTCCTTACGATATATTTTGGATTTGTATTTTTTATTATCTCTATCTTTTGAGATTGTGACATCTAAATAATTAGCTTCTATGCTATCACTCCAGGAACTTTGTAGTTTGGTTCAAGTATTCCATAAATTTTGGAATCATTTTTTCACTCCCCTCCCAAACAATAAAAATATCATCCAGGAATCTGTAATATTCCCAGATATACTTAGAAAACAATGTTCCAAATATGTAATGTTTCTCCCAGTATAACATGACTATGTTAGCATATAGGGGAGCACAGGCAGAACCCATAGCCACACCATGCAACTGATGGTATATATCACCCTGAAAGTATATGTAGTTGTACTTTAAAACTAGCTCCATATTTTCCAATACCAGCATATATTCATCAGCTGTTAAAAAGCCAAATTCAGTAATCATTTGTTCGAACCAGTTCATTCCCACATCGTGGGGAATAACTGAGAACAAATCTTTTATATCTATTGTTATAAAAATAGCTTCTGGCAGAAATTCTGATTTTCCTATTTTCTCAAAAAAATCCCAAGAGTCGATAAGTATATGTTCGTAGCCCTTATGAAACCTCTTGATTTTCTCATCAACATAAATGGCCATAGGTTGTGTTTTGGAACCTTTAGAAGTAACAATAGGCCTCATAGGTGGATTTTGGATCCCTTTATGTACCTTGGGGATCCCGAATATAACTGGAATAATTGGATTACTGACTTTAAAGTATTGATAAAGGTCCATATCAATAAGCCCTTGCATAAGGTTATCTTCTAAGATGAGGTCAATTCTCCTATAAGAAATATTCACTTCATTTCTTGATACTAAAGAGTAGCATGCAACATTGTCAAGAATTTGTAACATTTTAGCCGTATATTCCCAATGCTCCATCAGCACCACACCTCCCCCTTTGTCAGGTTTCATTATACGTATTTTTTCATCATTCCTTAACTGAATTAATAATCTATTTTCATCCATAGACAAATTGGAATGTTTGTTCCTAGTACTATAATAATTCATTCTAACCAATCCAGTTAGACATATTTCAAAATTGTGTATGTCTTGCTGTAATGGGAGATTGTAGGTGCTTCTCCTAGTCAAAGTCTTATTCCTATTCAATTCCTTGGACTTGTTCTTAAATTAATGCTCCAAGTTTAAACTCCTAGTGAAAAGTTTTATATCTATCAAAATGTCTTCTAAACTAGGAGCCACGGCCTCAAGCTAAATGCTAAAAAGTGCATAGTCATCCCCTTTGGGAAAAACAAGGTGCCCACAAATTACCACATAGGTGGTAATCCATTAAGTACGGAAGAAGTAATTAGAGATTTGGGGACCAATGTAGATAGTAATTTCTCCTTTGATACTCATGTTGCCAAAGTGGTTAGAAAGACCTTCTATATATCCCACCTTATCATGAAAGGGTTCGCATCTAGATCAAGAGAGGTCATTGTGCCCCTCTACACGTCACTCATCAGGCCCATAATTGAATACAATGCCCCTTTTGGGATGTACCTTACCCGACACCTGCAGCAACTGGAGAGACCCCAAAAGTACCTCACCAAGAGGATCATGGGCTACAAACAGATGTCCTATGCAGCTCGACTAAAGAAACTCCAGCTCTACTCAGTTGCTTACCGCCTACTCAGGCGATCTATGCCTGACGTACAAAGCCATGTCAAACCCAGAATTAATGGATATGCTCCACCTCAAAAAATCCAAGTCCCTTAGAGCTACACGCTCCAGGGACCTAAACCTCAGCACAAAAATAAATAGGACATGCTGGAGGGACAGATTCATTTCCCAGAGGCTCTCCTCACTCTGGAATAGAATCCCAATTCATGTTAGACATAGCCCCTCGCTGACCCTCTTCAAGCGAAATCTGGACGCGTGGATGGGAAATCGCAAATTCACCCCTGGGATCTCTTCTGTGTCCCTGCTAGACAGAGGCACAGTAAACTAATCTTAAAAGGGTACCTTCTGTGACCTACTTTACAGAGGCACAGTAGGCTAATCTAATAGGGAGGTGGAAGCCAAATACACTCTGGCTAGGCTTATAAATGACATAGGGCAGATAGCCTAGTATCTACCTATGAACCTATGAACCTATGTGTGGCACATCACCCTCCTGTCTTTAGGCTATTTCCCACTGTGTATGATGTTTGAGGTACATCCAGATATCATCTGTGATGCCGTTTCAGAACACCACATCCAGGTACCACTCACAGTGACTGTCATGGCTACATACCAACATGTGTTTCCTAGATAGTGTGCTGTGTTTATCATGCAAATGGCTATGGGAACACCATTACAGCTGTTCCACATGCAATCAGCTAGAGGAGGACTGCAATAGGTGCAGAGGCCATCACCTGATCATGTCCATCACTTACAATACACATGCTGCTGCTGAGCAGGTGCACACCTCCACATCCACCAGAGAGTGTGTGGGTGGGACAGGCAAAGTACACCAGAGAAGGGCTTGGAGACCTAACCCTAAGCATCATCTGCCACATGCCTAACAGTACAGGGGTCAAACCCCTGACTGACTAGTCATTACTATTACATGTGCATGACATTATTACATGTGCCACAAAGCCGACATGTTGCTGTGCTGTAAGAACATATGTGTGTAGGTGAGAGACATCTGCAACAGAGATAGTAGACATACATTAGGTGTGGCACACATGCCTGTCCATGTGAATGGATGCCATTGTCACCACAACCACACTCTCTAATGGACTCGCAATGACACTCTTTGCCAGGGCCACAAATACATAACCTAACTACTTTGTTTGCCACACTGCAGTAATGTACAGGGCTACATGCACCACAGGGGATATCTGGAGGTTCTATGGGCTAGGGCATGTGAAAGTGTCTGACATCTGTTGGTATGCCAATGAGGGTTATACTGGGACTGACTGTGGTTGGGAGCATCATAACCCACACGCAGATACAATGTACCAGTACTGACATGCATGTATGCATTGCTGCATGGGTGTGTAGTGGTTGGCTGTGCAAGATGGCTGTACAAGGCTGGGTGAGGGGTACTCCTTGGCATCGCGTCAACTGATAATGGTGTGCAGTGCAGGGGTGCAGTGTCCACAATGTCCCACACAGATGGCTACTGCATGATCTGCCCTGACATCCTGGTTATCAATGTGTATGGCCATAGCTTTGCAATGCATGCCATGTCTGTGTTTGATAGTCCTTCACATGGACATTGCCTGGGATGTGCATGTCCCACAATACTGTACAGTGACATGTACAGGTGTACCTGGTTTGGAAGGCACATGTTGTGTACACAGACTGTAATCCCCCAATATGCCAATACTGTCTTGGTGTGGCGAAACCTGCTTATAGTGAGCAGATCAACCCTGCACCTGCATTGATCATATGATACAGGTATTCCCTGGTGTCAGTGGCATTGGTCCATACAGGGCACATGTGTACAGCATTGTATGTCCTCTGTGGATCACATTTGATGGCACCACATATGTTGCAGGCATCCAGTGGAGAACATAGTGAAGGCACAATGTCTGCAAATATGTGCCTATTGTACTGCTGTCCAGGGTGCCATGTCCTCTGAAGGCCACTGCATTCACACCATGCCTACTATCTGTCATCAATGTGCATGGTACTAGCAACATAGTGGGATATCCTAGGAACCTGTGTTTGTGCATGGCACACGGGTGCAGGACATATACCGGCTACTAGTAGGGTTGCATACGTTGTTCACCAGGCCTTTTGCCAGATGTAGGGGTATGGCTTGCCAACACAGTCCCGTGGCTGACTGACAGCTGTACTCCTCGTGAGGTGGCCAATGTGTCTTAAGATGAACACCATATAGGAAAACTACAACATCCACTCCCCAACATGTCCAATGGTGAGACACTCACAGCCACCTCTACACAGGCTCTGGCAGACAAACACACACTTGCCATGTCCTGTATACGAACCCCAAACTACCATATCACACTGCAGCAATACGCTTTTAGGGCACATGCTATGGCGAATACTGGGTTACAGCAGACCTAGGTGGGTGGCAACAACAGGATTGACAAATGTGGTCATTTGATTTGTACAGAGAGTGCATACTCTGACAAGCACTGTACTTGTCTCACGCAGGCAGACACACACACCTGGCATGTCTGGGATTAGAACACCAACCTAACTACTTTAGCACACTACAGCATTACGCAGTTACAGAATGAGCTACCCAGATTACTGGGTTACAGTGCTCCCAGAGGTGTATTTGTAGGTGGGTGACATCATCAGCCTTGCCAAAGGTGGATGTAGGAATTGTATGGAGTGTGAGCAGTCTAAAAGCATTATTCAGTCCTCAGGCAGATGGGGACGGACACACACACACACACACACACACACACACACACACACACACACACACACACTTGGCAAGTCTGGGATTAGAACACCAACCTAACTACTTTATTACACTACAGCATTACGCAGTTACAGAATGCGCTACCAAAATTACTGGGACACAGCACTCCCAGAGGTGTATTTGTAGGTGGGTGACATCTCAGCCTTGCCAAAGGTGGTTATAAGAATTGTATGGTGTGTGAGCAGTCTAAAAGCATTAGTCAGTCCTCAGGTAGACGGACACACACACACACACACACACACACACACACACACACACACACACACACACACACACACACACACACACACACATGCATGCCAGAGGTGGGAACGGAACACCTGCCTATCTACAAATCACTATTACAATACTACATAGTTATGAGTCGCACCACACAGACTACACATTTCAAGGCTGTCATAATGACCTTCTAGGAATGCAGACATCAACAGGGATGCTGGCAGTTAAGATGTGCATACCTGTGAACCTGTGGGTTTAAAGTAGGAATCCATCCTGACCTGGAGTATGCCCATCTGTGGAATGGATGACTACTATCACTATACAGGGTTACAATGGCCATGCCTATACACAGAGGCACATAACCAACACATGGTGTCACTGGGTATGCTCACACACTTAGTAGCACAGGGCTGACAGGGCTGTTCGGAATGCACTATGTGTCCATTTACACAAGGTTATACTGGGTATGCTCATACACTTAGTAGCACAGACATAGTAGCACAAGGCTGTCTGGGATGCACTCTGATTCTAAACATGGAAGGCCACAGTGGCCATGCTATTACAGTTAGAGGTAAAGAACACATTGTAATGGGCTCTGGTGTTAGTAGTTGTCATTGTTAGCAGAACACTGCTCTACATATATCTAACACCGGTCTTTTACACAACGTCTGCTGCTGTCCGTCACCTTAGATGTACCATCCTATACCAAGCACAATACCACCACTCGCAGTGATGAGTTACTAGGAGTGCAAACTGCTTGACCAACACAATGAGCCAATGTCCTGCTGTAAGTATGAGGTTGTCCAGTGTTTGTCATTCTGGGATGACATGACTGACAGTAGACAGGCCTTTGACACATATCACATGCATCCATGATTCAAGAGAGTGAGGATAATACCCAAGTCACATTCGCCCATATAGTGCCTTTCCAAGGCAAATGTCCTAAATACAGGATAACTCCCTGACGCCTAAAGGACAACTGCGTTGTATGCTTATGCTAACCAGTGCTAGATGTGTAGCATCCATAATCACAGCTGGTCACTGTAGAGCCAACAATGGGAAGTACTGACATCTGTGCAGTGAGGAACACCTGGCTGAAGGCTCTGTAGTGCACAATAGCACTACCACCATATACCTCAGAACCAGACATGTGGGCGATAACACAGGTACAGACCGCTCCAGGTGGTTGTGTCCCCACATACATAGAGGCCACTCACATGTACTGACTGGTACCCCCATGAAATGCATCACAGATGAGTCAGGTGCAGGATACAGTGTCAAATGCTGCATTCTAGGATGTAAACCTCAGACACCAGCATGCCCTCGGACCACCAACACACATCCATACATGTTGTAGGACATATAAGAGTACACCACCATGTGACCCTTGACCAGTGGACTGTACCAAACTCTACATCAACTGTAGAGAGTACCCATGTACTGACACAGTTGCATCATGTATTATGCAATGCAATGATACCACTGTCTGTAACCAGGTCAGCTGTACACACACCAGGGGCTCTCGGTTATTTACAACATTAGCAGATGACTGTTGCTGTACACTAGTACACACCTTCATGTTTGGATATGACATACATGTACCTGCCCTGGATATGTACATGCCAAACACACACAACATACATGGAAATAGCATAGCTGTTGTTGTCCTTTGTGCAGACAGGTGGCTACAGCCATTACACATATGCACATGGAAAGTAGGTCCATGGCTGCTGAATGCTAACAGCACATAAGTTGTGATACCAGTGTTGACAGAGGTAACATTCCCTCTGTACCAGTCACCCATTACACCTATCATATCATAGAACAGTCCATGTGTCATATATGTCATTACACATCCACCAATTGCAATGCCTACAAACATGCCCAAATGACAGGATTGTAGAACCTACACACATGTACATATAGTGGTGTGTATTCGGATACCATGCGTGTGCAGTTGCTGATGTATGCAGGTGACGTGTATTTTAGTATATCATGCAGTTGCAATGCAGCCTCAACATTGGCAACTGTATATGGTGATATGCTAATGTATGGAAATATGTACCTCAGGTATGGACAGATGTGTGGAAATAACTAAGTGGTGGGACATCTTTGCAGATGGATGTTTGCTGAGGACAACTCACAGGTGTGCCACAAGCAGTTCTACAATAACCTGTGTAACCGGTAAGCAATGGTTTCGTTAATTGAAGGACATAACACACAACATAGACAGCGGTCTGAGTGAAACTGACGGTAAATCACTTGACACCTGTAACAGTTAAGACCTCCCATGTGCATATATCAGCACTGTTGCCAAAGGAAGCATCAGTATACTTTGTAATGTGTGCAATACTGCTGTAAGTCTGTCATACATATCATGAGCTAAGCAGGTGTTTGATTCACAGTACTGGCATGTGTGGTTGCATGTGTGTCCATATATGTCACTTATGGTGGGGAATATATCTCAGTTGTTACTCACTCTCCTGTACACTGGTATAGACATCTGTACAGACTGCAATGTAGAAAGCAGGACATAGGCAGGAGCGTGTATCTCACACATGTGAGGTATCTGCATGTGCGTGACATAGGTGTATTCAATAGTGAATGCCACAGTGTGTTTGTGTGTGTGTGTGTGTGTGTGTGTGTGTGTGTGTGTGTGTGTGTGTGTGTGTGTGTGTGTATGGCTATCTGGTCCTTGGAGTGAGGATGTATGTTACCATACTGAACTGATAAGACCCCTCCCCCTATCCAGGCGATGCAATCTACTATCCGTGATGATGTCCCCAATCTTAGGCCATATTGACTACCTGTACATGTGTATTCTCTGTGGCGCATCATGTAGGTGCACAGTACTGTAATGATGATTTGCACATAGGCAGGGGTCCTTGCCTCAACAGTAGCAACTGTGTGCAAGTGTGTGTTACTGTGTCGGTGAATCCGTGAGTGTGTGGGTGTGTTACTGTGTCACTGAATACATGTATGTCAATACCTGAGTGTGTGGGTGCAGTTGTGTGTTGGCATCCTATCATGGGAACGTGTATTACTGCTTCCCAATGAGGCATCACACTTCCCACTGGCCTCTACCCTTGTAATCAGCTAGACCGCTCTCTTACCTCACCACTCCATGCAACTGTACTTGTGATGTCACCCAGTATGGATGTCACATCTGTGGCCACAGTAGCTTAATTCACAGCTATCATGCTCTTGGATCAGTAGACGTGTTTGGAACGTGGGACATTCTCACTGTTATGTGGCAGCTACACGGTGCATGCTGGTATATTCATACATACCTGTGAGTAATCCACATTGACATATAGGACACTAACTGCAAACACTGACATCCACCGGCACGTGCAATTAGACCTGAAGGAGGAAAGCAGAACATCATGACCAACATGCAGTTACTGTTGTTACACAAGACATATACTGTTAACAGTACAAAATGCATTGTACACCTGTAGTACATGGTATGTCTGCTGCCTGTCAACATAGTCAACAATTGTAAACTACACTTATCTTCTTAGTCTGTTCACCCTGTGCATCAGACCATATGAGCATGTCCCTGCACCAATGGTGTGGATGTCAGGGATGCGGCACAGGCATCATCATATGCACAGGGTGATAATGTTTGCCAGAGGCCTAGGCTGCACCATTGGATGACATCATGCATTTTGGTTAGGGCCTTTGATCTAATTGGGCATGTGTGGATGTTATGCATGTGTGTGTTGTGGTGCCCTACATATGTTTCCAGTGTGTGCATATATGTATGCACACAGTTCTGGCACAGACACATAGACACACAGATACACACGCTATGGCACCCAACATGCATGTGATGACAGAAGGCATGCAACATGCATGTGATACGGCAGACGGCATGCAGCACAGGTAATAATAGTGGTAGTTATCATACATCCCTGGGTTGCACACAATAGCATGCATGTGTCATAGCAGAAGGCATGCAAATTAAACAATCATAGTAGTAGTTAGCATACATCCCTGTATTACACCATGTAGACTAGCACAGGTTAACAGTACACCTGCCTGATGTGTGGCATATGACCTTGACAATCACATGTGGTATGACATGTGATCTGCTGACGTGTGCAATGACATGCATACGTTTAACACAATGGTGTCCTGTCAAATATACAGTGGGGTAATGGTGTCCCAATGCAGTGTTGTCTGTCCGCCCTACAGATATACTGCACATTTAGCTGATGTGCATGACCATTGCAGGAAATCATGAGGCATCTCTATTGCTATACAGTGTGAGTTACAGACAGTTCATAGCCATGACTGTGTTCAGATACAATACATATATATTGTGGAATGTGACCCATGCCACTGACGTGTATACACACTAAACCATGATGAGGAATGAGTGACACAGGTCACTGAAGGGTATACGGATGACACTCCTGCACATTTGCAACCATATTGCTGCTGCCTGGCAACTATGGCCAGACATGGCGACCCCGTCGGTGCACCATGTCTCACATGACATCTGTGTACCACACACACACGCACGAGGAGCAAGTATGACATTGATGTTCGACACCAGCAAGGAGAATGCACTGTATCTGTGGGTTGATGTGGATACTGTAAAGGTGACTGCTGTCATGTCGTGATACACTCAAGATGTTTAACACATCTTATGTGGTGGATTGATGTCACGCCTACACAAGATGTGCACAGGCCTGTAGGATGTCTAGTGTTCCACATCTGCAATATAACCATTACACAAAGGCCATAGTTGGACCATGTGTAGCCATTGTATGACAGGGTGTACACACAAGCACATCACGTCTACTGTGTGTGTTGCTTCATGTCTTTGGCCATCCTCCATGGCCATGTGTGTACATGTGTTGGCCAGATTATTGTGACAGGTGTCTATTTCACATGTCTGTGTTGTCCCATATGACATACACCCATAGATGTCATATGCTCCACTGATGACAGGGTTATGCAGACAAAAGGTGGTATGTTTGGTATGTGGGATATGTTTTCAGGATAGTTAGGCAGTGTTGCAGCCAGGCCACTAGATGTCATGGACATGTCAAGATAGCATATCACATTGTGTGACATTCATAGCAGGGCTATGATCCACACCAGTGAATCCTGTGGGCTGGCCATACTCCAGCTGACTGTGTAGTACTGTTTGTATTCCCCACATGTGTAGTTCTGATCTGTAGTACATGTCCCTACAGTGAACAGCACCTCCACCATTGTATGCACAGCTGTCCACACATCTGGCAATGACAGTTTGTGAGGATTCATGTCGGTGATTCACATAGTTTGCAAGTGTTGCACATGGGTAGCCATTGTGATGCATTGCAGGTATGACCTGTATATTGTGACAGGACCATACATTATGTGTACATGTGGTAAATGGCCACATGGCAGATAGATCTGTGCATTACGATGTCTGATAAATAATAACAGTCTCACCTGCAATGGGCTGCTGTCGCAGCGGAATGCCAGAGGTACCTAAATAGGAGTAACACAGCAGTATGAGTATTATCCACACCTGTATGATAGCTACAGGGTGCAATGTGCATGTTAACACATACACCAGTACATTAGACTATACTATGGTGTATGCACATGTGTGCATACACAGAGTAGCATTCTATAGTATGCGGCATGTGTGTATACATGCCTTGCAAATGATGTTACATTACATATTGTACAGTGACACATGCAACTATATGGAATATAGTTGTTATAGGTGCAGTAGTGACTTACCAAGTAACTCCAGGCTCTGTGGTTGAGAGACACCCACCTCCACAATATTGGCTAAGGCTTGTGGATGTTGTTCTGCAGGTGTCCCCAGGTTGGCCAGTAGCTCCTCGGTATGTGTGAGTGGGGGCTGGTTGGTGGTCCACCACCTGTTGCACCTTGTTCACTGGTGATTGCATTTGCACGCTGTTTTTCCCATCTAATGAGGTCTGTACAGTGTCTGCGCACCTGCTGGTATGTGCGGTTGTGGCCACCCACATCATTAACCCTCCTGCAAAGTTCCATCCACAGGGCATCCCGCTGCTGTGCATCCTGTGGCACATGACTGAAAAGGATATCATGATTGTCATGTAGGTATGGGATGAGGGCCTCCTCCTCCAAGTGGGTATAGGGGGGTAGCCTTGCATGTGGCATACCTGGAAGACATAATGATGGAGACAGGTCACAGTAACTCACAGAGACATACAGAGCTACAGCTGAACATACATGTGTATCACATTTATTATGATTAAATAGTTGTCTTTACAAATCTACATGACACTGACCACTGACATGTTTGTGTCACATACATGTGACACTCAATGGTGAGTGGACATTAGCACCATATATGTGTGTGTGTGTCACCTGATTACATTGCTCATACTCCATGTGGATGCTGTCTTGATGTGGGCATGTCTGTTTGCCTGTACTGGTGTTCCTACCTATCAGGACATGGCTGGATGTGTCCACATTAATGCAGTCAACCTTGATGCTGTGTATATGTCATATATAAAGACATACACTGCCTTAACGGACATGACCTTTAACCCTGCAGACTTGCTCATGGAAGGTTTTACATGTATGTGTTCTGCCATATACATCTACATGGCAATGTGCAACAATTCAACATCCTCCCATGTATCACCTTTGTTGCACATGTGATATACATGGGACACTGGCTAGCCAGATGGTATTTGCAGGGATGGATATCAACTATAGCATGTACAAAGTCAACTAGTAGGCTATATGCCCTGGGCCATGTATGAATCTAGGATGAAAGTTTACCTAGTTGTAGCCGACAGGCGGGTATCTGTGGCCAGGTGGAGCAGTGCCACATAACTGATCCACAGGGTTAATGATACATTTACCATGCGGTCATCACACCATGTCTGAGAGGGGGGCGATGTGCAGCTTTGCTGGACAGGAATGCATAGTATGGCAGGACTATGTAAAGTGTATGGGACAAGGATCTGTCCAGCATGTGGTAATCCTAGTACTAGGAAGATGGATGTCCATGAAGTATGTGTTTGAGATCAGGATATGTACGTGTAGCATGTCCAACATTGGACATGGATTTATTCAGGGTCTGCATCATGTTACATAGTGGAGATGGAGAATGGGAAGGCTGGTGTAGGCCACCTGAACATGGCCAATACCCCTTAAAGGAAATATGTGGTCTGATACGGGTCACTTGAGTGTTGTGTATGGCTGGACAATGATCTCTATATTCATGGATGGCACCCTGTCATGATTAGGATTGCCACATATGACTACCTGACAGGTGTGGTGATGTAACTATCACAGGAAATACAACTGCCCAGCTGCATCCCTTACACACAGTGTCCATTATGTTGATTGCTGCCTAGGTGGTAGTTAATGAGTACAGGGTTATTAACATAGGGATGACAATGCAATATGTAGCTGTCAGATTGTGGCCATATGTCACACACACCTCACCCACAAAGCCCCTTCTGTATGTTGTCCACAACACTCTGAGTCGGCTTTTGCTCCTAGGTCATAGTTATTCACATACTTCAATAGGCAGATGCCTTCTGTTAGTCTGTGAGGTATGGACTACAATGAGGGGGAGTACAATTAATTAACCCTGTCTTAATGTAGCTGGCAGTGGTGTGATGTGCATGTATTATTCAGACACCTTCTGTAGTGTTGGTCCTGCCAGCAGTCCCGTTGCAAAACACTCCTGTGACATAGGAATGTACATCTAGTATACTGAGTGTAGGTGGAACACAGTATGGGTGATGATGTCCTATGACCTGGCAAGGTTATGATATGCAGTGTGAAATCGACCTTACTGACATCTACATCTGTACTGCTGACATCAAATAATTTGATCAAGGTTCATGGCCTTTCAGACCAGACTCAGCAGGGTAGTAGCGCAGTACTTCCCATTATCAGTGGTGTCTCCCCCTTTGTGGGTTGTGATACCTGTTGGTGTGCACCATTCAGTGTGTACACAGCCTGACATGAAGCTATGTTTTACATGATGTGTATGTGGAGAGCAACTTGTTTTGCCATATGTGTATGATACAACCTGGGATGTGGACAGGTCCCATGCAGCCTGAGTGCAACTTGTACCTGCATAGTTGTGGGTACAGGAGCTCTGTGGTGTACATGGATATATGATTGTGTACCTGTTGGGGGGGGGCAGTGTGTTGATGTTATCCAAGACCCTATCTGGATTGCTTATTCATGCTCAGCACTTGTTCAGAACTTGTAAGCAGTACATAAGCTACTAATTACAATAGCACTCAATCTTCCTCATTACCTAGAGGTAAACAGGTTCTGTACATACTTTTCTCACTTGCTTAGAGTAAAATAGCTCTTGTACTCACTTTCTTCACTTATCTAGGGGAAATTAGTTTTATATTCAGGCATGTCCAAGGGTCAGCTGCCAGTGTTCTCTCATGTCTAGCTGATGAATCTAGACATCTTGAGGCAATGTAGACATTGCTTCATGTACACAGACAACCCTCTCCGCCTACCACCCAACACTACAACCTGTGAGAGATGCACTTATCTAGCCAAACTGGAGGTAAAACTCTCTCCAACCAAGACTGACCCTGACAGTCATGTGGAGAAGATAAACATTCGTACCACACCACACTCATCACATAGTCTCACTGAAACTACCCCACCATTAATTGGGAAAACTATTCGTGTACCAACTCATTAGCTCAACGCTTTCTGGAATTCATAAACACCAATACCCTGGATCAACGTATCCACACACCCACCAGGGGCAACAATATCCTAGACCTAGGCATTACCAACATGAGTGACCGGTGTTCCACACCTGAAGTCAACTCTTCATTGGTCCGATCCGACCATAAGCTGAATACCCTTGATATCCACATCCCACCCCCACCGCCCCATTAAGGGAACCGCAGTATAATATATCTACAAAGCCAACTTCATGCTTCTTAAGACAGACATGGTGAACTTCATGACACCCATGCAGATGGACAATACAGTTACAACTGCTGAATCCTACACAAATGCACTCTATAAGCACTTACACGAGTGCATGGATCATGCTATCCCAAACAGAACCAAGACGCTATACTCCTAATTAAGGAAGCCAATCTGGTGGTCTGCCATAAACAAACTGTACAACAGAAGGAAGACACTGTTGCAAAAGAGAGTACAATCCCATGCATGGAGGAGCTCCCTGGTCAGCCTCAGTAAGAAGGTGAGATCCCTAATAAGATCCTCCAAAGCTAGCTATGGAAACAAAACTGCCACTAATTCCAATGACAACCACAAAGCATTCTATAGCTATGTCAAATATCTCAATGTCAATACCCAGATCTGCTCTGAGTTACAGCACAAAGGCACGAACATCACAGAACCAACTGATATTGCCAACATCCTGACAGATAGGTTCAGTGCTACCTTTCCCCCCCTCTCACCCCCTAAAGGGCCCATATCTATACAGGAAGAGTGCAGAGTCCCTGTAATCACAACTATGCAGGTAAAAGCTGCACCCTCTAAAGCCAATATCAGAGCATCCATGGGACCGGACAACATCCCAGGCTGCGTTTTACATAAACTTCAGAACGTACTGGCTCCCCACCTACGCACCATGTTCCATAATAGCCTCGCATCAGGCTTTGTGCCCTCTGAATGCACACAGCAACAGTTATCCCACTCCACAAAGGTGGCGCCACAATGGACCATGGGACCTATTGCACTATAGGCCTGAGTAGCCTGGTCTGCAAGGCTATGGAGTACATCATCATGGATCTCAGTCACAGAGACATTGGGTACCTCCAAACCTTTGAATCCTCCCAGTTTGGATTTGTTAAGGGCAGACCATGCCTCCTAAACCTGGTGGACTTCTTAGAGACAGTTACCAAGGCATTAGATGAGAGTAAGGAGGTCCACACAACCTACCTTGATCTCTCAAAGGCTTTCAACACCATTCCCCATTCTTGTATTATCTACATACCCATCCAACTGAACATTAACCCCTACGTCATGTGATTGTTTGCAAAGTGGCTCACAGACAGAACTCACACAGTGGGAGTTGCATACCTTAGGTCCGACTGTATACCAGTTACAAGTGGCAGCCCCAGGGCTCAGTCCTAGGACCCCTCATGTTCGGTATATAATTCTCTGACGTACAGGCAAGCACAGGAGGGCTTTGGCTGAAAAGGTTTGCAGATGACTGCAAACTAGGGGCCATAATTGTTTCCCCAGCCGATACAGACACCCTCCGGAAGTGTCGCACTGAGACAGATACCTGGTGTCAATATCATGGCCTCAAGCTGAATGCCAAAAAGTGCATAGTCATCTCCTTTGGATATAACTAATTACCCGTGGACTACCACATAGGTGCTAGTCCCCTACATAAAGAAAAGGTAATAAGGGATCTGGGAACCCCAGTAGATAACAATCTCTCCTTCGTTACCCATAATGACAAGGTGGTTAGAATATCCTTCTACGTGGCCCCCCTAATCACTAATGGGTTCGCATCCAGAACAAAGGAGGCCATTGTGCCTCTCTACTCATGACTTATTAGACCCATTAAAGGATACAACACCCCATTTGGGATGTACCTTGCAAGACAACTGCAACAGCTTGGAAGACCACAACAGTACCACACCAAGAGGATTACTGACCTCAAACAGATGACCTATGCAGCCCAACCTAAGAAACTCCAGCTGTACTTGGTTGCATACCGCATACTCACAGGTGATCTCTGCTTGACATACAAGGCCCCTGTCCAACCCCATATTGCTGGATATGTTCCACCTAAACAGAAGCCCCTGAGAGACACATGCTATAGGGATACACACCTAACCACAATGATGACTAGGACGTGCTGGACGGATAGATTCCTGACCAGGAGATGCCCCATGCTTTGGAACATGATTCCAATGTACATCAGGCAGGGCCCCTCACTAGCACTCTTCAAGGGAAACCTTGATGGGTGGATGGGAGACAGACATGTACCCCGGGGATCACTGCAGTGGCTCTGCTGGACAGAGGCACAGGGAACTAATGGCTGTGCCATTCAGAGGCACAGGGAACTAACCTATGGTGGTGGCGAAAGCCAACACACTCTAGCTTGGCTTATAAATACCCTTGGGCAGACAGCCTAGTACCTATCTTTGCACTTATTACATGTCTTATGTGCATGGATAGTTAACTAGCTCTTCCATTTTACTTTGCTATCATGCTGATAAACTGTCGGGTGACTACAAGTCATATGTATCCTGTTACTGTGCATTGTAAATGTGAATAGACATAACTAATGTTTGCCTAACATAACAGTAATGCTATGTAACTTGTAATACATATCTGCCTACAATACTGTACATTACACAGTTATTGGCACAATATCCCACAATGCAAATCATAATTGCACAGTGGGCCAACCTTCGACATATTATTCTCAGTAATACACCCATACATATGCCTACTGTTACAATATATCAACATATACTATACCCTGTTATAGCGCATACTTGTTGGACCAGCCCTGCCACTGACAGCGGCTGGCGAGGAATATTTGGGTTCAAAGTCCTTATATAGCATCCCTTGTGCTGTATGCGGTGTTTGCCTTGTGACCTACAGCAGTACACACATAAATACTACAAGCGTTACAATGCTCAACAATACATCACTACAAGATAACTGTTTCCACTATATGGATTGCGTGCACTTTAAATATTACAGAACAGGTGCTACATACACAGACATGCTGAGTGTTCTACATCCCTTATTAGTAACCTGAGGTGTCGTTGACTGTTAATTCAATCCTTTTCAGTTTGTGTTTCAATCTTCTTTGTAACATTCTGCTGGTATATACAGATGGTTTGAATGTGTGATAAGCCATCCTTTTCTAGTTAAATATCAGTAATGTGCTATCCTGACCACCAATTGGTGTACCAAAGTAGTTAATTAGATGCACATCAGATGTGCAGCTACTCCATTAGCCAATACCATGGCAACAGTGGTGTATAACCGAGTACTCCACTTGAGCGTAGTCCGTTTGCCTTACTTTCGAGGAAGATGGCCTGGATGTGTTGTTTGTGATGTATTTCGACAGCCATATGGAGACAGATAGAGATATAGTAGCTTCATGACTCCCATGGATTGTGTGTGATGGCTAGAAGATGTTATTCTATATGAGAGTACAGCTGTTATATTTCAGAACATTGCTACTTATGCAAGGTTTGTTTGTACCTGATACTTCTGCAGATGTTTCAGTCTGGCAAGGATGTTTGGCCAGCTCAAGGCTGTATGGCTATGCATGAACTGTTAGGTGATTTACAGTGTGCTCACTAGACATCCTTGGTTTGGTGTACATGTGCATCATACTGTGCTGTTAATCAGTAATTGGTAACACTGCCCAGTGTACACACAACCCTCTGAAATGGGATTAGTGCAAACAAACCCTGTAACATCAGCAGCTGTTCCATTGTATATCAGCAACTATTTCACATAGGGCCATGTTAATGTGTCTCTGACAAGGTATGTTAAGGCTTCTGCCGATGTCGTACAGTGAGAGAATGATTTGTGATGTTATTACAGTTTGTATTGTAATTTGTTTGGGTGTGGGGTGATGTTGGTGGGTGTACATAGCAGATGCAGGTGTGTAGGAACTGCTTTTATACATAATCGATATGTGCGTGAGGGTTCCTTCCCTATTTGAACACCTATCCTTTAATGGAATATTACTATGGTAATTGCAGGCTGATTCATTAAGGCACTGTTAATTGTTTCCTATATAGCATGCAAGTGATGTTAGTCCTTGAATCCTTTCGGCAATACATCGGAATGTAATAAAGTGTTGCTACATGAAAGCTGTGTATTTCTGTCATAGGTATTTGCAGTCATTGGAGTTGTGTTGGTGACTGACCCTCTTTGGCTAGGGTTGCCACCTTTTCAAATGGCCATAGTGGGACATTTTCGGGACACACATCAGATTTTACAGGCCGACACAAACTCACAGTCAGTACAAGGGATACAACTTTCCTTTTTTGCCTAAATATAAGCTTATTCTTGTAGCAGTTTAGTTACTTATCCTGTTTCTTGTAACATGTAGGTATTTTAGATACAGAAAGAACTATTGTATGCAACTATTACATTGCATATGGGACATAATTATGTCCTACAATCTCAGGACATTTGTCACGTTTAATATGTTTGGTCAGGACACAACCGCCCAAAGAGGGACTGTCCCTCACAAAGTGGGACAAGTGGTAACCCTATCATTGGCTTATGTTCATAGCACATATTTGTAATAGTGAATAGGCATATACTCTCCATATCCTTTGTTCATAAAGTTTGGTCATGACCGAATGTGTGACTGCTATGGTCCATGTTATACTCATATATGAACACTTCAACCGCTGTATACGGGATACCTACGGAATCCCGAAACCACACAATTCCGACACCCACAGTACCGGGCCCAGACTCCCATACCCCACATTAACAACAGCGACAGTAACTTGTGAAAGTAACACAAACATGGAACACACACACACGCACACACAGACACACTGCTACCCAACACATCCAAACAAACCATCCTACACTATGTATGAGCAGGTGGGCAAGTCCCCCTACACCCCCATGTGGGTGTCTGTGCCCCCTACACCCCCCTACTTTAATATTCCTCCTCCTAGATCTCACAAACAGATGCACAAAGCAAACCCACACCCACACATTACAGTCCCCCAGGAACACACACCACACTCAGAACACACACTTAGACACACTACAGCCCTCAGAAACACACTTACTCACAGTAACCTACCTGAACCGCAACACCAGAAGCACTGACTAAATGTCCCTTAACATCGGGATTTTAAACCTCGCGCTTCTGGTGTTTCAGTACTGTGGTCTTTCAGACTTTAAGCCTCATGATTACGCACGTCGGTATGTCAAGCAGTCGGTATGTGGTAGGTATCCCAATTATATGTACCTCCATGGTTATGTAGGTGTTGTTAACTAGGTGTTGTTAACCTATCTATATATCTACATATACATGTATATCCCCATATATCGACATATCTCTCTCTCTCTCTCTCTCTCTCTTTATATATATATATATATATATATATATATATATATATATATATATATATATATATTTGTGTTGATTTATATCTATATATCATATATATATATATATATATATATATATATATATATATATCATACACCTTTCATTGGGTACATGCCGGTTTGTCCTATTTCCACACATTCCTACTGTTTGTGTTTTCATCTGTCAGTATACACAACTGCCATTGGTACATCTCAGGTAGCTTAGTGGTAGGTTATTGTGAAGATTGCATACATGGTTGCGTATTCTAATCCTGGCAGTGGACACTTTTACCTCTCAGAGCAGGCACTGGTAGTGCAAGGGTGATTAACACACATTTCAGCGATTGTGTGTTCCAAATGTTTATTATTCTGTGGAATACTACCTATATATGCAAGCTGTGTTTAAGGTATACTATGTAACATGTAAATTATCTCTGACTTTATTGGGATTTGAACCAGGACTGCACAGATATTATGCAAATGCTGTAGCCATTACACTATTGACATTCACGTTCCTTCTGCCTATTTCCTATGTCCATGAATCCTATGTGTAAGCTTGGCTACACAACAGGCGGAGCCACCCACACCCAGTGAGCTTCTCAAAATACCGACATGACACATGAATTGGGAGAGTATACATTAACATCCTAACTACATTTGGCATAGCCACTCACTGACACACTTCAGGTGAAACCTTGATGTGTGACTGGCCAACAGTATATACACCCCTGGGATCATGTGTCCCAGACACATTCAGCCAGGGTGTGGGGGAGCCACTCCAGTTCTACAGCTGCAAGACCTGTTGGGGAAATATAATGCTGTTGGTTTGTCATGTTAACATGCCCTGTTGAGATCACTATGTGCCCCTATCACCCTACAGCACACCAGTCTTCAACAGCTTCCAGCAACTCTGCCTGAAATCACTTCATTGGCTATGCTTGACAGAGGCTCAGTTACTTCATCAATGGTGCAGGTAAAGCCACCACACTGTAGCTATGCTTCTAAATGCCCTTGGGCAGATAGCCTACTATCTATCTGGGAACCTCTACAGTGCAGGCCATCTCCAACATCATATGTGATTATACATTTTTTTGATCACAATATACAGCGTACATTCACCATGTAGTCAGACAACAGTTAAGTATAGCAATATCATACAGACTACTGATACATAATCACACCAAAAGCCTATCTTGGAAGCTAGTGGACATGTATAGGTTTCAGGCTTTGTATTGCTTACCAGTAGGTTACCTACAGGAAAGATGGGACACAAGCACAGATGGGATACATGCCTGCAACAATGCCATACCAACTTGCATATGTCAGCCTAAGGCTTTGGAATGCTGGCCAAGGCTATTGGCGCACCCATGGTGCCATTTTTAGGCAAGTCTCAGAGGTAGATATCACCTCCATTAACTGCACAATAGCAGAACCAATGAGGGTTAGGCGACTCAACACCAGGGGTAGTACTCACAACATGCACGCACTCACAGCACCTCTCAGTATGGACAACATCTACATCTGTTCTGTGACTGGGACCTGTATAAGGCTCCTGTGAGCACACCAGCACTACCAGACTACAACCCATAACACACATTTCAGCTACTGTACATGGACTGGCACAGACATGGAGGGGGTGTATCCATATTCATCAGGGATACCTACACCTCCAAGTTAGTGGGTCAGCATGATACTGGTGTGATCATCCATTTGCAGCTGACATCAGCCATGACTGCAATGCAAACTGCGAGCTGCTACAGATAACCCTCCATGACACAGGAGCACCACTACAATTATCTGGAGACAGTGGTAAACATGACAGTCCTACCAGACACCCTGTTATTGATCAATGTTGGCTACCCTACACTTAACTGGATAACCTACTCGAGTATGCACTTCCAGGCCCAGCACTTCCTGGGATTTATCACCTCATATGGCCTGTATCAGTTGGTAGATGGACTAACGAGAGATGAAAACATACTAGAAGTGGTAATCACTGACATGTACAACAGGTGCACTACAGCAGAGGTAAACCGGTCACTGTTTAGATCTGACCATGAACTATTCACTGATGGTTTCTACTCCCAACCATCTCCCCCACACAAGGAACACACAGTGGATACCTTTCCTACAGCTAAATCCACAGTACTAATGACAGAGTTGAGAGGGTTTACAGCCCCCACGTTAAGGGATGACACTGCTCAAGATACAGACAGAATTATGAATGCACTCTATAAGCACCTAGAAAGATGTATGGGTCATGCCATCAATGGTAAACCAGGACTAACTACTCCTACACAAAGACACCAGTCTGCTGAACCCCTGCATTATACAGGCTATACAACAGAAATAGTACAGTAGTCCAGAACAACAGCAAATCCCAAGACATGCAGAAGTCCATGACCAGTATTAGCAAGATACTTATGTTACTCATGTAATCATCCAAGGCTGACATCCACAGGTAAATAGGCATGCATTCGGAATATGACCACAAAGGCTTCTTTGGCTATGTCAAGGATGTAAGCAGTAACACACAGATTTGCACTGTGCTGGTGCAATATTGCATTGAATATACTGAACCTACTGATATCACCAACACACTTGATGATACATTCGGCGCAAGCTTCACCCCCTACTGGGCCCACGACAATACCCAAAACGTACAATATCCCAGACATCTGTGACATACAGGTGGTAATGGCCCTCTCAAACGGCATGACAGAGCATCAATGGAGGCAGATGGTGTCCCAGACTGCAACCTGCAGACACTACAAGACAAAGTGGCCCCCTGCCTAATTTAGCAATTCGCCATCATCCTCTACACAGGCTACATGGCCATTCACTGGCGCATGGCAACAGCTATTACACTCCACCAAGGTGGTGACACAACTGACCATAGTAACTACCACCCCATAGGCCTAAGTAACCTGATCTGCACGGCTATGGAGCACATCCTCATGGCACTCATGAACATAGACAATGGTAACCTCCAGACACTTGACCCAACCCAGGTCACCTTTATTGCAGATCATGCCTACTGAACCAGTTTGACATCTTACAGCCACCTAGATTTTAGGTGTGGGGTGTGGTTGTTCATACATACTACCTGGAACTCGCCAAGGGTTTTGACATCATTCCCCACTCAGGTATCATTTCTACACTCACCAGCCAGTACATACACCCATACATCACAGGTTGGTTTGCCAACAAGCTTACAAACAGAACCCACATGGTAAGCCTAGCAGCCTCAAGGTCCAACTCTTGACCAGTCACAACTGGTGTCCCACAGGACCCAGTCCTGGGATCCCTACTGTTTGCCATATACTTCTTAGAGGTACGGGCTAACACAGGTGGACTACAGCAGGCCGTGTTTGGCGATTACTGCAGACTGGGAGCCATAGCTGACAGTCCAGCTGTCAGAGACGTCCTTCAAGGGGCCTCAAATATACCAAAACAGGGTGTCAGAGTGATGGTCTCCAGCTAAAGGCCACAAACTGCATGATCATTCCATTTTGGGAAACTACACACACACCCACACACACACACACACACACACACACACACACACACACACACACACACACACATGTTTACACATGAGTGGCAGACAGTATAATTCAGACAATGTAATGGGTATGTGGGGACTACATTACATAGTGATCTCTCCTTTGACAGTCATATGTGCGAAGTAATTAAGACACCCATCTATGTAGGCCATCTGATTACTTAAGGGTTCACATCTAAATAAACTTAGGTTATTGTGTCCCTTTACTCATCAGTCATCAATCGCATCATCGAGTATGACAACCCATTTTGGATGTACCTCAGAAGACACATCTGACAGCTGGAAGGGCCACGAACATACCTTGCATAGAGGGATAATGCCCTCAGACATGTGTCTTATGTTGCCAGACTGCATAAACTCATGCATTCCTCAGTGGCATCTCATTTACTCAGGGATGATATTTGCTGGCCAACAAAGCTGTGTTAAAGTCAGGCTTAATGGATATACTCCACCTATGGGCATCCATGTCACAGTGAGCCACACACTGTAATGAGCTACACCTTGCCACAACCATAACTGGAAGATGCTGGAGTGACAGATTCCTGTCACGGGTACTCCCCATTATTTGGAACTACATCCCTGATTACATTATACGAAACCCCTCACTAACACTCCAGGGAATCCTTGCAGAGTGGGTGGGGAACAGTGGATACACCCCAGGGATCCTGCAATTCGCTCTGCTCCACAGAGGGACAGTTAGTTAATCAATGGGGTGGCAACAGCAGGCAATTTTTGGCTATGATTATGATTGGTCTCGGGCAGTTAGGCATGTACCTACCTATGTATCTATGAACCTATACATACAGTATGGACACATGCTGATAGCTTAATTTACTGTTCAGGTATTGACTTACCGTGTACCAATTGCAGTTGTGTGTACAATATTTGAGGGCTGCCTATGTAGGATGCACACAGTAGACCACCTATACATGACAATTTACAGGTGGTCGTGTGTGTGTGCCATCCATGTTTGCTGTGTATGCAGGTGGAGAAGGGTGTCAGTCCATAAGTGCCTACACTGTCAGTGTGTGTGCTATACGTTCCCTCTTTGCCAAGGCATGGGCATACTGGGCTCGCCTCCATCTGCCTACTGGGGCTGGCACAGGGTGTTCATGGTCTGAGTCCCTCTGTGCCTGTGGGGCCCCTTGGCAGTGGTGGTGGGCTGTGAGGGCCTTCTTCATTCTGTCCCTGCTGCAGCTGTTTCTGCAGGATCATATTGTGTAGCATGACACATACTATGAAGATGTGGGTACACGTGCCTGGAGAGTACTGCAAGGCTGCACCAGATATGTCCAAGCAATGGAACCGTGATTTCAGCATCCCAATCACATGCTCTATGATGATTCTGGTTTCTGTGTGTGCCTCATTATGGCATTCTTGCGTGGCTGTGTGTGCATTTCTGATGGGAGTCATCATCCACGGTTCCAGTGCATAGCCAGCACCCCTCACCAGGTGGCCATATGGGATGTCCCCCCTGGCAAATTCCTGATACAGCTGTGAGGCATGCCAGATGTGGGAGTCATGATAGCTTCCAGGGCTGCCAGCACACACATCCATGATAATGCCCTGGGCATTGCACATGACCTGGCAGTTGATGGAGGGGTATCCATTGCGGTTTATGTAATGCCTACCCTGCTCACCGGGTGGTGTCTTGATGTGTATATGCATGCAGTCTATTGCACCCAGTATCTCCGGGTAGTCTGCCACATGGTGGAAGAGATGCATATTGCTGGCCAACTCCTCCTGCATTTGGGGGACGTATATGTGCTCATTGGCATGTGGTAACATGGCATCCAGGAACTGGTGGAGTACCCTAGATGCTGATGCCTGTGAGATTCCCATGATATCCCCAGTTGGCCTTTGAAAGGTACCTGTGGCTAGTATTCTCAAGCTTACGCATACCTTCGTGTCCACTGGGATAGGTTCCCCTCTGTTACTTCTGGCTCTGACACATGGCTGGCACATCTCAATAAGTTGCTGTATGGTGTCCCTGCCCACCCTGTAACGCTCTACTATCTCCAGATCATGCAGCCCCTGGTAGGTTACCCTGGATCTGAACACTCTTCTCCTCCTCCAGTGCCTGAGATGATTGTCAGCATCATCCTCCACACCACTGTCAGTCTCCAACACATGCTGGTGAATCAAAGCTATGGTGGCCCCTAACATGTACATATTAAAAGTTCCCTGTCTGTATACACCAATGGTGCAGAGTGTCTGGGAATACACAAGTGTGTGTGTGGGGCTTTCACACCTTATACTATTGTGCAATGGATGATGCTGGTGTAATTGGGTGTGTATGTGCAATTACAGCTGCAGGGTATCTTAATTATGGGTTTTACAGCAGGTACTGCTATTGTGGGGCCTTTGGTGTTGACTTACGCTTGGCTGCTGTGATTCATCTATTGCCCTTTACTTCACTTTTCAACACGATTCTCCTCCCATTGTCAGGCATGCATCCAGCTGCCTGCTTTCTTGTTTTGTACTTTCCCAACCCAGGATTGTGTTGCGAAATGTGTTATGTAGCTGATCTACTGCAAGTTTGGTTTGTTCTGCTGTGACAGTTCTCTTTTCTTTGCAGTACAGCACCTCCCCTTTCTTGTTCTGCAGGTAGCTGCTAGCAGCCTTGTTAGCTGTTGTCAATGGCCCACTGTGAGTTCCTAGGTGTTAATTACTCATTTGTACTCCAATTACCATGTTGCAGCATTTCCTTATTGTCTTCCCGTATCCTTCCTGTTTCAGCTATGGTGCGCGGTTTCAAGCGTTTTCATCCACGTTCACATGCACGTTTGGTTATCTTGTGTGCTCTCAGCTAAGCAAAGCTATGGCTACTTCCACACCCCTATCCTGTGGCTTTGCTTAGCAACAGGCAACTGGATTAGCAATGTTCCAATGTGCTTACAGCTACGGTGGCACACCCCTCTCTTGATGTCATGTTTACCTCCAGACCACACCTCAGTGTTGTACCGCTACGCTGTGTGGTACATCCTTACGCTGGCGGGGAGTTTGCGATTCAGTATTACTTGACTCATTTGCATGGCATTGACTACTAATTCCTAGTTACCATGCAGAACATTGTCACAGACCCTTAGCAAACCTTGCGCCATGGTTGTGGTGTAGCATACGTTCCATTGACTATTATGGGGAATGCATGAATTGTGTTACATTGCAGTTTTATAACATCTAAATATATTTTCATTGTGATCCCGTTTGTGCACCGATGCACTCCGTTTTTTCTTTGCATTATTGTGGCCATGACATTAAATGTTATTTTTTATGTGTTGTGCATGTTTTTTTTATGCCATTGGCTATATATTTAGCCATTGACATATTTTAACATTATAATATGTAAGTTTGGTCTGCTTTCATGGCTCCCATTTTATGTTTGAAAAAATGTAAACCATTTTTTTGGTTTACATTTCTTCATGCTTACACTATGCCTGCACCACTTCATGAATTGCTATATACCTTCATTTGCATGCTACACTGCTGCGAATGGGGTAATTAGCATATATGCGCTGGGAGCTGCACAGCTCTGGCGTACACTGGTAGTGCACGTGGAAACAGCTTGTACCTGAATCGCTCGGTGGCCATATTTGGCATTAGATCGCCGACACTACTCTGGCACCTGGCGCAAGCTTTATGAATCCTGGGGTTTGTGTACCTCTTTTTTTAGCTATAAAACAAAATAATTTTTTAATGAAAGTTTATTTACATCTTTATTAAGTAAACATGTTTCCTGTAAAGATAATATTTGAGCTTAATGTAATTGGAAGTATTTGAACAAACACCCCCTCTTTACTGGATTATTCAATCCATTAATATTAATAGATATGCATTTAAAATTAGACATTTATACAAGAGGGAAAAAACAGAGGTATAATAAAATCAGATTTATGTACATAACTTATTATATAATTTATAAATAATAGTATGAAATCTTCAGCTATGGGCAAAACTTTAGAAATAAATAGAAATTAGCTAATTATATAACCAAAACATTATGTCATGGAATAATGTATTCCTATTTTGTTGAAAAGGTTGTGTAAAATACCTCTCTACCTCTCTGTTAGACTAAAAATGTTTATCTCATGCTTCTGTTTCCTGTTTATGTGTCTCATATCTTTTGTATGTATCATCTTAAAAAAGCCCGTCAGTGAGTTATTATGAATAAGAAAAGTTAAAAAGCTGGTTAGAATCTTTTTTACCAGACTGTTTCTCTCTATTATCATCTTTCTCTGTAACTCACATTATCTCCCAGGTCTACTACAGGGAAGTAATCAGTTGTTATTTTCATATTTATTAATTTATAAGTCAGATGATTTCATATGTTTATTATGTGCAAAATTGTAGACATATCACCCTACCTATCTCAATTCCAACTACAGACCAGACCAGAGCATGCACGCCATCAAACAGTCACCTAATTTTTTACTGCCAGTGGGGATACTGAATAAAAGCTCTTACGGACCCAAATGCAACTAGAATTAACTTTGCAGCCATCTAGCTAAGCAGTGAAAGTCAAATGGTCCTCTAATTTTTAATGCCAGCGCGGATACTGAATAAAAGTCCTCAAGGACCCAAATGCAACTAGAATTAACTTTGTGGCCATCTAGCTAAGCAAAGTGTATGTTTTAGTATATTTTGCTAACATGTGCTAATGACTAGACTGTAAACAAAATAAAAAATCTGTTAGTGGCATGCACACATCTCTGTGTCAGCCTACCCCCTCCTTCCTCCCCAGGCCTGCCTCTATCAAACACTATTTGTGTACCAAACATACTCTTTTCAGCACCTAGTGAAACACACCCTGCACCTTTACCTCTTCAGCATCTCCTCCAACTATTTTTATTTACCCTAAAGTTTATTGCAGTTTGAGCCACTTTAAAGGTGGTGAAGCCCACTCTGCACCAACATTTTGATTCACAGCAGTTTAATTACTTACAAACCAGGGCTGAATTTTCACAGATTACTTTTTGTAGCATAGTCTCAGGCAAGCTGTTCATTCTGGTTTCAAGACTCCACACATTCAGTACCATTCACACCAGGAGTGTAAACCTACCTGCCCCTTCCCTCCATCCAATACCTGGCCAATGAGAAGGCATATAGGCCCCTTACCTAACTGGCACCATTTTTGTATCACCCTACCTAGCTGAATTCCAACTACAGACCGGACCAGAGAGTGCACGCCATGTAAGTCTTGTTATGTACTATTGTCTTAATGGGTTTCACTCTGGCCCCTGTATAATTGTTAAAGCAAATGTTGTGCCTGCATTAGAACAATCTTATTTTACTGTTTTTTTGAATTGAACAAAGGAAGGGCTCTAATATTAGGAGTGCATTCTAGCCGAGGCTCAATCCCTGTAATAGCAAAGTACATACAGTAGGTTGGATATTTAAATAGACAGCAAGATAACTGCGCTTAAGCGGAAATTATGGTGTTGAGTGTTTGTTTCAATGCTAGTCATAGTTACAGGTGGAAGCCTTTCTTTCTTGTATTGTTGCACGGCTGTAACTATTGTCCTTTGCTGGTCCTATATATATTATTACAAGGTGTAGCGCATATAGGTTCAGTGGTCTTATATTTTTGTTTCATTTTTCTATTGCATATAAGACTGCTGCTATTGTATATGTAATTCAGCTGTTTAGAGCATAAAAACACTGCTCTCGAATATTCTACACAGTACAATAACTGAAAAGACCAGCGGGAGTCAGATAATTGAAATTGCTAGCTTTCTCAGCAAGGCCTGATAGACATTAAAATGCTAGAGCAGTACATGCATTAGTTATACTTGTACATAGTGTATTCCAATGTCTAGTCAAGGCTGATAGGAAACAATCTGCATTTACTCATAAAGACTACTTTGTTTTCTAACAGTAATCTGGTTTTACTACACTGTGTACCCCTTTGCATTGGTCCCTGTTACATCCTTATTTCTTTTTCTTCCACAGCAAACAGTCCCCTACTTTTTATTGCCATGGTGGATCCTAAATAAAATCTCATGGACCCAAACACAACTAGAATTAACTTTGCAGCTATCTAGCTAAGCAGTCAAAGTGTATGTTTTCCTATATTTTACTAACGTTTGCTAATGACTAGACTGTAAACAAAATAAAAAATCTGTTACTGTCGTGCACACATCTCTGTGACGGCCTCCCCCCTTTCTCCTCCTCAGGCCTGCCTCTATCAAATGTTATTTGTGTGCCAAACATCCCCTTTTCAACCCCTAGTGAAACACACACTGCACATTTACCTTGTTAATATCTCCTCCAACTATTTTTATTTACCCTAAAGTTTATTGCAGTTTGAGCCGCTTAAAAGGTGGTGAAGCCTATTCTGCACCAACCTTTTACTACACAGCAATTTAATTACTTACAAACCAGGGCTGAATTTTCACAAATTACTTTTTGCAGCATAGTCTTGGGCAAGCTGCTCACTCTGGTTTCAACCTGCTCTGCTCGCCCTCGCTCCTCTCAGGCTCAATCCACTCTCCTACCCTACCTCCATTCCCATACACCTCCATTTTCATTAAATTTATACCTAACCAGACCACACCCCTCCTCTCCTCAGCCAACCACAAACACTCTCAGCAAACTACCACACCTATTTCTTCCACCTCTCCCACTTCGCTACCGCCTCCCACTATGCCCCACCTCACCTCCTTCCTATCCAATGCTCTCCTACTCCACTTTCTCTACCTCATGCAAAACTTCAACTCCCCCTCAAGCAATGTCACCACCACTCACCTAATCTCCCACTGACTCCCCTCTACTAACACACCCACAACTATGCAGACATCAGTCCACAGTTATACAACACACCAACCTCCCTCCTCTTACCTTTCAAACTCATACACACTCACTGCACTAATACCTCAACTCTCAGATATCTCAAACTAACCAACAAGCTCAGACAACTTCTACTACACTGTATAGAACAACTTAAACTCCAGGCTGACATCCACCTCAACCCGGGACCTCAAACAAACTCCCCTCCCCACCCATCAGCCCCCTCACCTAGCCCTCAAACAAAATCAAATCAGTTTACTACTCACCACCATCCCCTCCCCTTCCAAAAAACAGTAATATGAATCTGCTCTTTATCAACTTCAATCTTTGCAGCATCTTAAGTAAATTATTGAACTCCATGCCACCCTACACACCTACTCACCTGACATTGCTGCAATAAGTGAAACCTGGTTAAAGACCCATATTATAGATAAAGACATAACTACTACTGGCTATAACATAATAAGACTAGACAGAGTGAACAAAAGAGGTGGTGGTGTCACCATATTTAAAGACACCTCAATATTGAACAGTTAAAATGTGCCCCACCCAACCTAACTCTGAAATCCTAACAACACACCTTGAAATAAACCCAAACAAGTCTATAATTATCATAACCACCTATCTCCCCCCCCCAACAACCTACCCACCACTGAAAATCTGCTTTCTTGGGCAGCATCAAATTTCAACCAAGAAACTATAATCCTAGGTGATTTCAACTTAGATTGGCACTCCTGCACATCCAACAACCCCTCCCACTTCATAAACCTCTTCAATTTCACCCAAACCATATACTGTCCAACTCAGATAGACAAACATTCCAATAGGCAGACACCCTTAGATTGGATACTAAGGAAATGGATTCAAAATAACTTGACTAAATTGACCATTTGGGCACAGGAGAATAATATGCTGATAAATACATCAAAAACTAAGCATATGAGACTTGGTAGGCATGCATTGAAAGGTGAATATTTAATACAGCACACAGTGATTGAAACTGTTTGAGGATCTGGGTATATGGGTAGATTCAGCTATGAGTCTTTCTAATCATATCAACCAATTGGTTAATGATAGTTATATAACTAGGTTGTATAAAAAGATTTATAAAGTCAAGGAAATCAAAAATAATGAAGTCATTGTTTGTTAGTTACATTAGACCCAAACTTGAGTATGGAATAACAATATGGAAACCCTATAAGAAAACAAGCATGAGTAAACTGGAAAGAGTACAATGGGAATATACCAAGGGTATCCATGGATGTAAAAATTTAAATTATTATGTAAGACTAAAATATCTGAACTTGTACAGTGTCTCTTACAGATATCTAAGATAAGATCTTATTCAGGTATATAGTGCATTTAGTGAAAACTACCTTTGGGAATGTTTGGGGTTATCAAAAAGTACTAGAGAATCATCAGACATCCTATGTAGGAGATTCTATAGGAATGGGAAGTGTAATAATTGGTTCTCTGACAGTAGCTGATGCATGAAACAGACTACCAAATTACATTAAAGCAAGTACTAGTATAGATATTTTTAAGAACGGCCTGGATGCTTATTATGGGAACAAGTGTTTTGGTATATTAGCAAGCTAGAAGGGGATTAATACCCATCCTTGAAATATTAGTATGTATGTATGTAACTAACAAACCCAATCTAAGCTACCTAGCTGGCTGCCTTCCAGATTCCCTCAGTGACCACTTCCCAACCTTCTTGTACAGAAAATGAGTCCATACCCAAACCAGCATGATATATAATTTCATGCATAGCACGAAAATCTTCTCCCCTTCCACTTTTAACCTACTATTTCAGCAAAGCGACTATCACCACTTAGTAACCTCCCTCTTGATCATGCTTTTCAACACTTCAACACTACCTTTCTTAATATACTAAACAATCTTACACCCACTAGAAAAATTAAACCAAAACCTAAGAACCTGCCCTGGTTAACAAAAGACACTAAATTACTACTCAAACAAAGAGACAGGGCTTGGTTAACTTATCACACCACCAAAGATAAAGCAAACCCCATCACATATCAACAACTCCAAAATCTAGCTTAAAAACAAATAAAATCCAACAAACAAAACTACTACCAAACATGCCAACAACACCAAAACAACCCCAAAATTCTGGAAAAACATAAACGATCTCCTCAACCCTGTCTATACCCCAACCCCCTCCACCAGTCACCTCAAATGTAACTGACTCTATTGCAACACAATTCAACTCACACTTTATTAACACAATCACCTCACTACTGGGTAACCAGCCTAATCAACTCTCTCTATCCCCCACATCCTCCTCAGACTCCCCCAACCCACTAACATTCACACCAATTCAAACTAGCTACATAAAATTACTCCTTTCCAAGCTTAAACCCTGCTATCTAGCAGCAGACCAACTACCCAATGAATTTCTTAAAATTGCCACCCCCGCAATTGCCTACCCCAGATCTGTCCTGATCAACCACTCCATTGCAGAACAATACATCCCCTGTCTCTGGAAAATATCTCATATCATCCCCCTCCACAAAGGCAGATCCCTTAAAGAACTAACCAACTAGCATCCCACAACCATCCTCTCTAATCTTGCTAAAAGTTTAGAAAAATGCATTCACAACCTGCTCCTAAACCACCTGCTCAAACACAACCTCCTTTCCTCCTCACAATATGGTTTTAGACCAAAACATAGCACTAGTACTACCCTTCTGTCCTTCACTAACACCATCCAACATCACATAGATTAAGGACAACTTGTCTCATCCATTTTCCTTGACATGTCAAAAGCCTTTGACACCATATCCCACCAAATACTTCTCAACAAACTCTCATCCTATGCCTTTAGTTCATCTGCTCTATCCTGGTTCCATAGCTATCTTTCCAATGGACAGCAAGCTACCAAATAGGAAAAGCCCCTTCCCCACTCCCCATCTTTGTTGGGGTTCCCCAAGGTTCCATACTAGACCCTCTCCTCTTTACAATATTTGCAAATAACTTCAGCTCGGAAATGCAACTAGATCCCATTGTCCAGTACGCAGACAATTCCACACTTATATGCTCATCTCCCACTCCCCAGGAACTCCAAATAAAAATGCAAACCTCTTTTCAAGATATAGAAAAATAATTCACTTCTAAACCTAAACAAAACTAAGATAATAGTCTTCAGAAATAACAAACCCAAATCACACCAGACCCCTCTAACATTACTCTCCTCAAATAGAACCAAGATAGAAACCACAATCCAAATCAAACTTCTGGATATAATAATAGATGATAACCTAAGACAGACACATTTCCCTCACTATCAAAAAAGTCCACTTAAAACTAGGTGCTGTCTATACAGCCAAACAATACTTTACAGAAAATGCCAAACTAGCCGCTGCTTGCTCACAGCTACTTTCCATCCTCCTTTACGGATCCCAAAAATTTACTAACCTGTGAAAAACTGACCTAAATAACCAAGAATCCTGCTACAACAAAATCGTTAAATTTGCCACAGGGCACCCATATAGAACCCCACCACTGCATCATACTTTCCCAACTCAACTGGCTAGAACTCCCTAACCCCCTATCACTCAACCAGCTGACCATTGCCCACAAAATAATCCACCTACCCAATGATTTCCCTGCACTTTCTAAAGTAATCCAACCTAATGAAAATCTCAGATCACTTAGATCTTCTAAGAAACTAATGCTAAAGGTTATTCAACCCCACAACTCTCATGGCACCTCCCTCTACTCTTATAAAACTGCCAAGCTCTGGAACACTTAAACTATAGCAAAAAAACCCTAGCTATCATGTGTTCAAACAACTCCTAAAAGAACATCTAGCAAATCATTGGCTTTGCACCTGCCATACTCCTGGCTAAGTCTACCCACTCCCTGACTATATCTCCCATGTCTGCTCCTTTTAATCTTTAGCTCATAACCACATGGCTTCTATTCTTACCATCTAGCTAAATTTTTCAGTTTTCTGTCAGCAGCAAGATTTAGACAGAGGTCCTAGACAATCTTACTGATCTTATACTTGTAACCTCATCTACCACTGTTATATGTCCTGTATACAATATGGTCTCCTAAATCACTGTATATCCATGCATTCTGTTACCTGCTGCTTTATTTGTCTTTGTCAGTAATTAATATTGCCAGTTTAATTGCACTGTTACTATGGCTCAAACACAATAAATTTTTGCCAATACTCTTAGTATTGTAGTAATATTAATTTCAGTAGCAGTACTTCCAGCCATTATTGTTAGTATTTATTCACAGACTTCTTCAGAACCTGGTTCTGAAGAAGTCTGTGAATAAAGACGAAACCTAGGTAAACTGTCATCCTTTGTGGTTAATGCCAGCTTGCAGTTCCTGATTACTGACCATTCCTGTGTATCTTCTTTTTTGTTTTTAATAATTATTGTTAGTATGTTTAGTATTATTAGTTTCTGTTACTGTAAACTGTATAACTGGAACTTTTCTCCCCAGGTCTCTGTAGAAATTTGGCTTCTGGACCAGCCAGACATTACCCGGTAAACAAATGTAATAAATAAATAAATATTAATGTTTTTAACTATACACATATTTACTTATTCCAATCTTTTCTATTTCTGTTTGTATATTATGTCTTATACTTTTACTACATTCCTAGGTTTTGTATTTTAGCTGTAATCCTATTATAGAGTATCATTTAATAGAACAGATATATTTTCCCTTATATATCAGATGCTCTTTAATCTATTTCTGCTGTTAGAATCAGTCATATTTTTTTCTTAATATGTTATATCTAAAAGTTTCTGAACAAACATCTGAAAAATCTTCCCTTTAAGATTTAAACTTTCCAAAATAAATTGTCTTGAGATTTTAAATATAGTTATCATTAAAAAGAGACAATAACAGAGAAATGCAATCTTATTTTTTTATCAGAACTGTCTTTCTATAGGCTACTGTATAAGCTATCCTTTAGGTATACTACAAGAATTCAGAACTATTTAATAACTGTTAGTGGTTTAAAATGCAATTTGCTGTCTTTTCCTTATTATCTAACCTGTATTCATTATTATCTTAGCATATGATTCAAAAAAGTATGATTATTGATCCAATATGTATTGTTTTAAACTGTATTATTAGCTTTCAGAGTCAAACCCCCCTGTAATTCACATTTTAACATTCTAACATGTCATTTTCGGTTCAGGGGGTGAGTTGAAAGGTTGGCTTTTACTTTTAGACAGGAGGAAGTAATCTGGACATTTTGTAGAATTTTCAAAGCTCCCAAAGCCTAACAGAAGTGCTCATGATTCTAATTAAGTTGTTTTAAGCTAGTTTTCATGTTAAGACTGCGCAAATAAACTGTTTATCAGTTATAATTTGTATAAAAATGCTTGTGACGTTCGCAAGTCAATCTAAGCCACCTCTGCAGTATTCATCAATCCTTCAGACCTTTAAAAAACAATAAAAAAAATTTCAAAGTATCTTAACACATAAAAAGCTTCTATATTTAAAAAATCATATGTAGTGATTCTGCAAGCACTAAACTACTAATGGCATTCTTGAGCGTTTGTTTTTAACCTTTGCCTCAATGCAGAAATAAACTAATTAAAACTAAATAACCAACCATTATATCCATACTACAATAAAGCTCAATCAAAGATACAACAGGGCCTTTAACATCAGATATTTAGTTATATTTTCAAGATTTGTATGAGTTGTTTCAGATAAAGCAGACTGTCATTTTTAAAGGAGACATAGCACTTAAAATTGTATTAAAAAGAATGACAGTTATATACATTGTTTTTTAACAGGTAAACAACACACATATATAGTCTCAGACCTCAAAACTTCTTCTGTTGTTCCATCAGATCATGCTTTAGCTATAAAGACAGATGCATTAACATCCCACTTCCTTACCAACTGCCGATTCACTGTTATCCTATTATTTCACCCTGGATTTATAAACTGGCACCTCATATAGTTCAAAGAATAGTTTTTAATTTTTAGTAGCTGTGCATTCTCTATCCTTTTCTTAAAGCACTAGAAAGACTGATCTTTATACAGAAGTAATTTAGCACACTTACAACTCAAAAAAATGCAAGTCAGAATAAAAAAAAACGGGGCTTCCTTGCTGATGAGCTAATAGTAATTTATTCACAAGGCAGCCAATAATTCCTTCTACTTTTTTGTCTAAAATGCAAAGTTAGTGCCTTAGCCCCACAGGACACTGACTTGCTTATCTATATATTCATTTCAAGAATATCTGGTTAAGAATCTTGACTGTTACCGATAATCCATGTTTATTAAAAGCATGGGTGCTGGAAGGACCAGGTGTGAGAAGATGAGAATGAGGAACTAATGCTGGCCCTCCCATCCTGGGGGAGGGAAGCTGCTTAGGCTTGCTACTACTATAACAACATTAAGAGCCTACTGAGATCTGTGCTGCAAGTTCATAGGTTCATAGGTAGGTACTGGGCTATCGGTCCAAGGGCCTACGTAAGCCTAGCCAGCAAGGTTCCATAGCTTATACCACCCAAGAAAGTTATTTTCCTATGCCACTGTCCAGCAGAGACACAGAAGTGATCCCCAGGGTGCATTTCCTATTTCCCATGCACTCATCAAGATTTTTCTTGAAGAGTGCTAATGAAGAGGTTTGCTTGACATAGATGGGTAGCTTGTTCCAGAGTATAGGAAGTCTCTGGTACAGGAATCTATCCCTCCAGTGTGTCCTGTTTATTGTGGTGACAAGGTTTAGGTCCTTAGAGCATGTAGCTCGGAGGGATTGGAATTTCTTTAGGTGCAGCATGTCCAACAACTCTGGGTTTGACATAGCTTTATATGTTAGGCAGAGATCACCTCTGAGTAGGCAATATGCTACGGAGTAAAGCTGGAGTTTTTTGAGGCGGTCAGTGTAGGGCATTTGTTTGAGGCCAGTAATCCTCTTTGTGAGGTACTTCTGTGGCCTTTCCAGCTGCTGCAGATGTCTTGTGAGGTACATTCCAAAAGGGGCGTTGTACTCTATAATGGGTCTAATGAGTGACGAGTAGAGGGGAACAATGACCTCTTTTTTCCTGGATGAGAACCCTTTTATGATGAGATGTGCCACATAGAAGGACTTCCTGACTACTGTGGTGATGTGACTATCAAAGGAGAGACTACTGTCCACCTGGGTCACTAGGTCTTTTATCACGCATTCAGTGTTAAGTAGATTGCTGCCTATGTGGTAGCTCATGGGTACAGAGTTTTTACCAAATGGGATGACACTGCACTTTTTGGCATTGAGCTTGAGGCCATGGCTCTGACACCAGGCATCTGTCTCAGTGAGGCCCTTCTGTAGGATGTCCACATCATTTGGGGACGTGACTATGGCTCCTAGTTTGCAGTCATCTGTGAACTTCGTTAGCCAGAGGCATTCTGTGTTAGTCTGTACTTCAGAGAAGTAGAAACCAAACAGGAGAGGTCCCAGGACGGAACCCTGTGGTACTCCACTTGTCACTGCTTTGAGGTCAGATTTGGAGTATGCAACTTTTAGTGTGGGTTCTGTCAGTGAGCCAGTTGGCAACCCATCTTGTGACATAGGGATTTATACCTAGTTTAGTGAGTTTTGCTATAATTCCAGAATGGGGGATGGTGTTGAAAGCCTTGGCGAGGTCAAGATAGGCTGTGTGAACCACCTTACCCTCATCCTCGGCTTTGGTGACTGGCTCAAAGAAGTCGATCAGGTTCAGGAGGCATGATTTGCCTTTCACAAACCCGAACTGGGTGGGATCCAGAGTTTGGAGGTTACCAATGTCTTTGTTTATGAGTTCCATGATGATACATTTCATGGCCTTGCAGACCAGGCTTGTCAGGCTAATAGGTCGATAGTTCCCAGGATCAGTGGTGGCTCCCCCTTTGTGGAGTGGGATAACTGTTGCTGTGCGCCATTCAGTGGGCACAAAGCCTGATGCGAGGCTATTATTGAACATGGTGCTTAAGTGGGGTGCCAGTTCATTCTGAAGTTCATTTAAAACGCAGCCTGGGATGTTGTCCGGTCCCATGGATGCTGTGTTTTTGGCTTAGAGTGAAGTGGGTTTACCTGCATAGTTAGATGTGAGGGACTTTGCATTCTTTCTGTATAGATATATATGGGGTGAGGGGAGAGGGGGCTAGTTAGCACTGAACCCATCTGCCAGGATGTTGGCAATATCAGTTGGTTCTGTAATTTTTCTGTGCCTTTGTTGCAACTCCAAGAGAGATCTCTGTGTTGCCATTTTAGATTGACATAGCTATGAATATGGCTGTTTGTGTCCTTGTTTGTGGTGATTTATTTTTTTTTCGTTTTTGTAGCTTTGAGGATCTTATATAAGCTTCTTAAGGCTTCTTACTGAGGCTCCCTGACTAGGGGATTCCTGATGGGATTTCTTTCTCTTTCTTCTTTCTGTTCTTCTTCTTGTTTACAGTTTGTTTATGGCAGGGACCCTTCCTTTTTGCTTCCTTTTTTGGAGGAGGATAGCTTAACTGTTTCGATCACTTGTGTAAGTGCTTATATGTAGAGTGTTGTATTCAGCAGTTGTAACTGAGTTGTTATTGCACATCATGGTCATGTTGTTCACCACTTCTGTCTTAAAAGCATCACTTTGGCTTTGGAGAGTTGGAAGTTGGCTTTGGAATGATGGTACTATGGGGGGGGGGGGGGGGTGGGGGATGTGTGGATGATGGTGGATCATGGTGGGTTATATCAAGTGTGTGAGTTGGCTTCGCTCATGTCAACAATGATCACTGTTATTGTCTAGGTCTAAATTTACAGGTCCCTGGTGGTTGTCTGGATAAGTTGATCTAAGGCACTGGTCTGGCTAAGTTGATGAAAGGAAAAGGAGGTTAGGTGTTAGAGCGTTAGTAGTTTTACCAGTTAATTGTTGGGTGTGGGTAGGTTAATGGCTTGGTATTACACTATTGTGGTACACCACTGAAGGAAGATTGTAAGCCAGAAAGAGTTCATGATGTTCTTGATATGATTGTGGAGCATGTAAGAGAGCAATAGAGTGGTGGAGGCTAGGGTATACTCTCTGGCAGCAGATTCATTGCCAATCTCTGCACTGGCCTCTCTCACTCACCTCAAACAAACAAGGGTCAGGATCTATGAGATGCTACTGACCCAGTAAATTAGAGGAGGTACTGGTATCAGCATGGTGGCAACATATGGTCTTCTGCATGGAGGTAGCGGATTCGAAAAAATAACCTTGTTTGTCCTGCTATACTACACTCTGAAAGACAAACTTTTTTTGCATCATTAGCCTTATTTCAAACTTTTCTGTAGTACACTATTAAGCTAAAGCTTATGAGAGTAAATTAACTGCATGAAAGCATAATCAAATTATATAGTTTTCACTATTTTGTTTATAATCAGTTGTATTTATACAATGAAGCCACTTCAAAGGGGTAGACTTCCTCACCTTCAACATACAGTGACCCTGTAATTAATTGCAGTAAGTGCAGAAAGCACAAAGGTTTCAGCTCCTTGCATATGGGATATGAGGTGGCAAAAAGAAAATTTGGGGTCAGTGCTAGTCATGCTGATTTCTGGATCTAAACTATATTTGGCTAAGAATTGTTTTGATGTGCTGGCCAATTTCTGTTGTCTGTTCTTACTCTACCTGTTCCAATGAAATCCACACATTTCTCACTTTTCCCTGATATTTACTCAAGATCAAGTTTTTAAGAGCAAAAACTAACATCATTTTTGTATCTCAGCCTAAATTACCACCTTTGAAGTGAACTCTTGAAGTCTCTAAGTTAACACCTGTCAGCAATGCCAATAAAAATATATGAAATATTCACTTCTCCATTGGCTCATCCTAGTTACTAATCCACAGGTTACTGACATAGACATCCAAAAATCTTTTCCTTTTTTGCACTCTTCTTTGCCCCACCAAAACTCTCTTCCTTCCCTTGACTATCTAATTTGCTGTTTCCCAGCAATATTGAACATATACCTTCACTAGACAATCTGTCCAAATCCGAATTAGTACTTAACGCTACCACTTACACTGATCCTGTTGACTTAGCCAACCTGCTAGTAGATAGGTTCAGTGCAAACTTCACCCTCCATCTCCCCAAAGGCCCATTTGACATCCCCAATACTTGCCCCGCACCTTACATCTCCACAGAGCAAGTGTTAAAGGCCCTATCCAAGGCAAAGAACACAGCTTCCATGGGACCCGATAGTATCCCAGGCTGTATTTTGCACCATCTCCAGCAAGAGCTAGCTTTGCTATTGAGCACTCTCTTCAACCATAGCCTAAGTACAGCCTTCATTCCAGAAGAGTGGAGAACTGCCATGGTCATTCCCTTGCACAAAGGTGGTGCCACTACGGACCCTGGAAACTATCGCCCTATTAGCTTGACAAGTCTAATCTGTAAAGCCATGGAGAGTATTATTATGGATCTCATAAACAAGGACATAGGCAATCTTCAAGCACTTGACCCCACCCAGTCTGGATTTGTCAAGGGTAGAGCTTGCCTACTGAACCTGGTTGACTTCTTTGAGACTGTCACCAAGGCCCAGGATGAGGGAATGTCAGTACACACAGCTTACCTTGACTTGGCCAAGGCCTTTGACACAATCCCCCACTCAGGCATCATCAAAAAGCTAAAACAACTTGGCATAAATCCCTATCTCATCAGGTGGGTGGCCAACTGGCTCACTGACAGGACCCACAAGGTCAAAATAGGTGCCTCCACCTCCAGCAACAGACCTGTCACTAGTGGTGCTCCCAGGGATATGCCCTGGGACCCCTACTGTTTGGAATCTCCTTCCCAGAGGTCCAGGCAAAGACAAAAGGCCTGTGGCTGACCAAGATTGTGGATGACTGTACATTGGGTGCTGTCACTGACTCCCCAAATTATGTTAAAGCCTTAAGTTTAATGCAAAAAATGTATTATCATACCATTTGGCAAAAACATGGCCCCTACTGATTACCAAATCAATGACAACTCCCTAAGCACACAATCTGTGGTGAGAGACCTGGGTACTCAGGTTGACAACAATCTCACATTCGACCATTATGTAGCGGCAGTGGTCAGAAAAAAATGTACTTCATTCATCTCATAAGTAAAGAGATTGCATCCAGAAAAAAGGAGGTTAATACCTTTCTCTTTTCCTCACTCATTAGGCTAAGAAGCAAGTATATAACACTCCTTTTGGTCTGTACCTCTCCAAACACCTGAACCAACTGGAAAGACCACAGAAATACCTCACAAACAGAATCCATGGCCTCCAACACCTGTCCTATGTGGACAGGCATATATCATTATCACTCTACTCAGCATCATACAGATTGTTCAGAGGTGATCTGTTTCTCTCCTACAAGGCAATATCAGACCCTGCCCTACTAGAGATGTTCCATGTCCATAAGTCTAACTCCTCACACATTACCTGCTTGAAAGGCCTAAATCTAATATGTGACATAAACAAAACCTGCTGGAGAGGCAGTTTTATCTCCCAGAGGCTGCCCCGTCTCTGGAATAGACTTCCCATACATGTCAAACAGAGAACCTCACTGACCCTCTTCAAGTGCAACCTTGGTGAGTGAATGAGAAACCACAAATTTGTCTCAGGGGTTCCACTTGTGTCCCTCATTGACAGGAGCTACAGGTGCTGACTGAGGTTTCTTTTTTGGGGATGATCTCTTGGCTAGGCTTGTAAGGGCCCCAGGGCCATTAGCCTAGTAACCTCCTATGATCCTATGATCCTATGATTCTCCGAACTTCACAGGTATAGAGTCTTGTAACAACTTAATGCTAGACTTAGGTAGCAAGGAATCAGATTTGGAGTAGCAAATAGGAACTGAAGCCATGATACTGTGCATGGCTGATCAGCATCCTTAGCCACAGGAAATGACATGCAATAGTGTCAGATCATGCCTACTCAAACACTTTAATTTGTTCATATGCAAAAAAATGTCATCTGTCTTTTATGTTACTAATGATACTCATATGATAGAGAATAAAGGGAACATCTCTGCTGTTGTCTTATCTGTACTTTTTCCCCTGTCATTGTAATCCCTCATCAACTCAACCACTCAGAGTTAGAAGACCTAAATTAATCCTGAAAACACCACTGACATCTAGGAACAAAATCCAAGCTATAAACCAATTTGCTCTTCCTGTCCTAACTTACATTTTTTGGAGTGATTCATTGGCCATAAAACATGTTGGCTAGATTAGACAGGAAAACAAGAAGAATGCTTCATGCTCACCAACTGATTTATAAAAAATGGTGCTTACCAAAATTATATATTTCCCATTCTGAAGGAGGGATGGTCTTCCTTGAAATTGATTATATGTATAGATCTGCAATTGTGGGACTCCACACATATCTGTTGACCTCACAAGACCCAAATGTAATGAAAGTTTTGAAACATGAGGAGAATAAATCTAAGATGACTTCTCTGCTTAATCTAGCAGTAGCATATCGGCGTCAAGCAGGAATGGATATCAAACCAGAAGTAGATAAAAATCAGGCAGCAACTGAATGTACCAAAAAACTAAAGAAATAACATAAGGTGAAGGACCAGATGAGGAGGCAAGAAATGAGGAAAATGCATAAATATAGTTGCAAGTGTAGAAAAGTTCTGGAAGAACCTCATGTTGATCAGGAACAAATGCAGGAATGGTTAAGGAGAGGCGAATTCAAACCAAAAGATGAAAGGTAATATTGGTGGCACAAGATAGTGGGCTACGTACACAGTGTTTTACAAAATCCATTGAACATGTAGGAGAAACAGACAAATGTAGGTTTTGCAAAACAGAATTGGAAACAGTTGCACACCTTGTTGTTGGTTGCAATATACTAATGGCAGAAGGACTGTATATTGAAAGGCATAAAAATATGGTAAGACTCTTGCACTGGGAATTGTGCAAACATTATGGTAATGAAGTGGCTGAAAAACACTGGAAGCATGAGCCACAATGCATCATAGAAAATTATGAAATCTGCATCACAGGGGATCATCCATTACAAATGGTTCAAAAGATAGACACTAGAAAACCAGATATAGTGGTTCAAGAAAAGAAGACAAAAGTAGTATTGATTCATTGAAATTGCCACACCCAGTGACTACAGTGTCCTGCATACAAAGTGACACAAAGTTATAAAATATCAGGATTTGCAGGCAGGAATAAGAACAATGTGGAAGAAAGATATCCAGACAGTTCCAATAGTAGTAGGAGCAATGTGTCTTATAAAAAAGAGTCTACAATCATATTTAGATATGCTACCAATACATATAACTCCATACAAATTGCAGAAGGAGTCATTACTGGGCACATTGGGAGTGCTGCAAAGAGCACTACTGGCTGACATCAAACTGTGAAACAATACTAATTTCATGAACTTTAATCATATTTTGACTTAGGAATGGGGTCCATTCCCATCACAGTATTAGAAACCCAAAAGATTTGGAGAAATTAAAAATTAGAGTTATCTATGTAGTTGTAGCAGTGCCTTAATTTTATAAAACTGTGCTTTGTCTGTCCTGTTTCTGATGAACCAAATATTTTTGGGTTCTACAAATGAAAATCATTTCATTTTTTTCTTTTTATCTATCACAGATACTCCCTACTGGCCTCCACCCACAAGACCTTATTTTAAAATAAAATGCTGTAATTGTCACATTTATGAGGATATGCAGAAAACCATGGACATACCAATAATTTTATATGTCCTTCTCATCACCAGAATGTCTTATTTTGCACTTGTAAGGAACATGCATGCATACATACATGCATCAGACAGCATAGGAAATATACTTATCAAGAATTTTCCCGATTGAGTAGTGGGATAAGCAATGGAGCTACTCTCCCAGATTTTGTCACTTCTCTAAGTATGCTTTCTACCAATAACCAGACAATGCCTGTAGCCTGTGTGGTCTCTTCACTTGTACTTATTTCTGCATGTACACACCTCCTAGCAGCACTGCCTTATTAAACCACCATATAGAAATGCAAGCGTCTTTAGCTCTTACTAGGATGTAGCCATCAGTACCATGACATTCAGTCTTACTGATCTGCATGCTTGATACTAAAAGGATGGCATTTCTTAGCATGTGAAATAAATAGTATTTATTTACATCTGACACCTGTAACCTAAGGTGACACTCTCGCAGGAAAAGAATGTTCTGCGGTTCTTTTATGCTTCCTTCCTCAGTTTCCTGAAGAATCGGGTGTGCTGATTTTAATCTAAGGTTTGTGAGAGAAAGAAGAAAGTGTGTGTTTATAATAAGCATGCTATAGCTGTATTCAGTACATCTTCACCCATATATTAGAAATTCATTCATTTAGCGTTTGACTTTTCTACCTCATTCAGTAGCACTAAGACATATCAGTTTTGTTTTTTATGTGTAAATGGACCCTTTCATTTAGTTTTATTTTATTTTACTTAATTTTATTTTTTGTCTTTAATTCTGTATGTCATATGTTTTGTGTGTGAAATAAATAGTAAGACAAGAAAAATAAACAGTGTGATTATAAAAGTATTCCTTATAGCATTCAGTTCATTGTTACATTTCATCTCAATATTTGAAGATGTCCTTCAAAAGAGATGTTAAAACCAAGGTCCCATCTGTGTGAGATGGAAGTAAATCAAATAGATGTAAAATATGGTGCTGCAAAACAAATTGCCTTAACTCCACTAAAAAATGTTTAATAAGCCATGACAGCAGTGTGCTGGAATGGATCAAAAAGGAACCAAACTACTTGGCTTCACCCCACTAAAAAAAACTTTTAATAAACCACAAAGTTTTAAGTTATTGTGGCTTATTAAAATTTTTTTTAGTGGAATGAAGCTGAGTTGTTTGTTTCCTTTTTTTTTTTTTTTTTTTGTTCAAATAATTTTATTCAAAAATTTTTTTAGAAACAATAGTTAAATAAAATAAGTTAAATAACTATTTACAAATGTACAATGGCCTCAAGTCAGTTATATATAAAAGGAGTACAATCATTATTACATATACAGACGCTATACATTATTAAACAAACAGTGAGACAAAATAAATTATGACTTCTTGCAACCTCTCTTCTTATGTAGGTTAATTTGTGACCATCTTGACTGTCTCAATTAGGGAGAGAACTTTCTCCAGGGATTCTTGGTCCATTTCCTAGGAAAGATTCTCATTTCCTTGACTTTGATTTCTAACAAAGCTACTTCTTTCAATAGAGTTAGGAAATCCTCAAGAGTTGGGCTGATAGTGGAGTTCCATTTCCTTGTGATGCATTTTTTTGATACTGCCATTATAGTCCAAAGAAGATAGCAGTCTTTCCTTTTCATTGCAGTGGCTTCATTTATATTCAGGAGAATTAATAACTTTGACAAAGTAAAAGAGTCCGTATAAATGGCTTGCAGAAATTCACCTATATCTTCCCAAAATTTCTTTATATAAGAACATTCATACATAATATGAGACCAATCTGCATTACATTTCAAGGGACACCTCCAGCATAGTATTTCATTCATATTACTAAATCTAGCTATTTTACTTGGAGTATAAAAGACTCTATGGAGGAGTTTCCATGCAAAGATTTTCCAACTTTGCATATTTGAGGTTAACTTTATAGAATATAATATATCTTTTTTGGTCTCATTTGATAGCAATAATGTATGATCTTTAGTGTTGAAATTCCAAAATTTCTGATTAGCTTTTGTTTTATAGTTAGTGATAATTTTATATAAGTTTGAAGTTAAATTTGTCCAATTAAAGTCTCCATATATTACTTCATAATAAATGAAGTATAAATTTGGGCATGGAACTAAATGAGGAATTATCTATTGTTCGACATAGATCTTTTGCATAAGCTATTAGGGTGTTAAGAGCTAACCAGTCAGTGTTTGATAAATTAAATGTGTTAATTTACTGATTCATATCTGAAACTATCAGATTTTCCTTACATTGGTACCAGCATATGAAGTTGTTTCTCTTCCATGAGTTACGAGTATCTGTGGGAATGTTGTTGAAAAAGTTTTTTTGTAATTTTAAATGGAGTTAATAACTGGAACCATAATTTGATGTCAACGTTATTATTTACAAAACTCTAAAAAGTATTGTAAATGTAATTTATATAATTTAGATTAGTAGGTTTTGTGTAGTTGTATTGCAAGTTAATACAAATAAAACACCAGAGCTTATTATTCTGATCATTGAGTTGTATATTTTTTGCTAATTTACATCATTCTTGAAAAATAACAGTATGTAATGTTTTCCATGCTGAAGAACATTTTGGATCTATCCAGTTTATTATCATTTTGAAAATGGATTCTTTGATATAAGTTTCTAAATCAGGAAAGTTAATACCTTCCATCTCCCAGGGCCTAATATGGTTTAGAAAAGCTATTCTGTTTTTTGGGGGTACCAAAGGAAACTTATAATGATTTTATTTATATTTTTTAACATTTTCTGCTAGGAATTATAGGGATAGCTTGTGTAATGTAGTTTACCTTTGGGAGAATGACCATCTTTATTAGCTGCAATCTATCTTTGAAGGTTAAATACCACTTATTCCATTTTCCTATTAATAATTTAAGGGTATTCAGGTTATTGTTGTAATTTGTAGATAAAGTTAATTCTAGGTTTTTACATAAAACAATCCCTAAATAATTTAGAGAGGAAACCTGTTTACCAACTATTTGATTTATGTTAGTATTTGATTTATTTTTATTATTTAATAGTATATGATGCGATTTATAAGCATTCATTTTTAGACCTGAAATCTGATGAAATTTTTCAGCTAAAGAGTTTAATTCACATAGAGACTCATCTGAGTTTAACAAGGTAAGTAAAATATAATCAGCAAAAAGCATTATTTTGGAGTTAAATTGATTATAAATGTCAATGCCTTTAATTTTGGGATTTGAACAAATTTCAGAGGAAAAAAGTTCAGTTGCTAGGGCAAATAATATTGGAGACATGGGGTATCCTTGTTTGGTACCCTTAGTAATTTTAATGGCTTCTGATGTGAATGGTCCTAATTTTACATATGCCAAATTGTCTCTATAGATATTCTTTATTAAAGTGATGAATTGTGCAGAAAAATTATAAATTTGTAGAACTTTGAATAGATAATTCCAATTTAGTGAATCAAATGCCTTTTCAGTATCTAATATGACTATTAGAGCTTCAGCTTTGTCTTTATTTAAAATGTCTATAGTGGTTAAAATTCTTTGTATGTTATCATGGGTGTGTTTGTTGTAAATAAACCCTGTTTGGTCATCATTAATGACTTGAGTTAGATATTTTTTTTATCCTATTAACCAGAATAGACATAAGAATTTTGTAGGCATTATTAAGGAGTGAAATAGGTCTATATGAACTACATGAGTTGGGATTTTTATTTTCCTTTAAAATTGGTGTAATCAATGAGTATCTCAATGAAGGTGGAATTGTGCCATGTGAATATGTTTTGTTTAGTGCCTTTTGTTGTATTGTTATGACACATGATGGGAATAGTTTATAAATTTCTATAATGATTCCATCTATGCCTGGGGCTTTGTTATTTTTACCTCTTTTAATTTTTTCATTAATTTCTTCTAGCGTAATTTGTTTTTGAATATTCATGTTTATGCTCTCTGGTATTTTAAGTTTGAGTGATCTAGGCATATGTTTGTATTACTATGAAGTGAGTCATTATTATTGCAGTGTTTTGTAAAATAAAATTTAAAAGCGTCCAAAATGTCACTTATATCTGAAATATTTTTCTTGGTTATCCCCTTCATGAATTATGTTTGTAATATTATTTGCATTGGAAAGTCTTTTTAATCTCATTGCTAAATTATGGATATATTTAGGAGAGATTGAAAAAGAATTTAATTTTAATTTTTCTAAGGCCAAATTGGTTTTATGCATTAAGATATCATTGTATTTTTTATTTAATTCTCCAATTTCCTTCTTTTTTACAACAGGGTCTTCTAAAACCTTTAGGTTAGTTTCTATGATTTGTTTTTGAATGTTAATTAGCTCTGATTCCCATTCCTTTGCTTTATTATTACACCAAGAAATAATTTTACCATAAAGATATTCCTTTAGAGAATCCCATAAAATAACTATATTTATGTCACTAGTATAGTTTGCATCCAAAACATATTTTATTTCCAAGTCTAACCATGGCTTAAACTCTTTTAGTTTAGTAAAATATGCTGAAATTCTCTTGGTGATTGTCAATCTTCTGAAATCCATTTGAATTCTAAGAATAATCGAGTTATGGTCAGATAGGGGGCAGGGGATTATAGAAGAATGTGATATTTTCATTTTTAAATCATGGGATACATATATTTTATCAATTCTTGTTTGAGTGTTCAATCTATAGTCACTATGGGAGAATAGTAATGAACTTTCATTCTTAAGACTAAATGAGTCTAATAACTGCAAATTATCTATCCATGTTTTAAGAGTTCTCCTTGTAGATGTAATATGAAAGGATCTTTTGTTGGCGGTCTCCTGGCTATCTAAGATACAGTTAAAATCTCCTCCCAAAATTAAGTTACCTTTAGAAGTTTTGTTAATAAGTTCTATGTGCTTTTTAATAGTTCCTATACCTGGAAACCAATACAAGTTCACCAATGTCCAGATTATGTTACTATATCTTACTATTACTATTGATAAAAGGCCATCCTTATCTTCATAATTATATAAAACTTGAGGACTGATAATATTTTTCTTCCATAGTATTAATACCCCTCTGTTTTTTTTTTACTGTACGATGAGTTCAATAGCTTTAGGAAGTCACTTGGGTTCCATGTGAGGTTATCATTAGCTTTAAACTGAGTTTCCTGCAAAAATACCATTTGTGCTTTATTTATTTTTAGGTATTTAAGTAAGTTAGATCTTTTCCTAGGGTTATTTAAACCATTTATATTTAATTAGAGTAATACTATATCCATATCGTTAATTTGTTATTGAAGAGTTTTGATTGAAATGATGACAAGATATTTTGTCATTTATTTGTTGTGTAATCTCCATATATGTGTGAATTCAATGGTGGGACTGTTACTTCCTTTTAAACTATGTAAATTAGAATATGAATGCGGCCAGGAGAGAAAATCAACAAGTGTACAATAGTATAAATTATACATGTATATAAACAAATATTTAGAATAACCTTTTAACAAACATGGAAAGTATAACATTCCCAATCTGAGTGAACTAAAAAGTTCAGTCAGATTAACCTTCATTGCAAAAATTAAACCAAACATTAATGCAAAGTGTGAGGCTCCATTGTGTTATTCTGGAGGTTGCAATTGAATCAAATCAAACATATGTGATTAATTTAATCAATGATACTTTAGAAATGTGCTTGCTATAAATAACTTGATATAGATTTCAAGCACTAAAATTTTATCATATATTACATCGTGTGCGTTAATTCAGGTATGTTTCCTTTTTAATAATGTATTTGTATAAGTGAATTATCGTGTATTGTGTTCAATAATCCATTTTCCTTCCATCTTTTAAGAGTATCTATATGATGACCAGATCATTTCGTAACTGCCTTATAGGACATACTTTAGTCAATGTTGTGCAATTTGTTTACACTAATAACAATTATAAACTCAGAGAATTAAACAATTTCTAACATCTGTCATCACTCTAATGGATTAGTTTAGATATGAGAACTATAAAGTTCTGCATATATATAAACTTCAGTGCATATACGAGTGCTGCTCAAGGCTATGCTATACAACAATTACACATGGAAGAGCTCTATATCATGTTTGTTACTTAACCTTAAACTTCAATAGAGAGTTAATCTGTTATTAGATTATCGAGAGCCTTAAGTAGTCTATTGCATGTGATGAGCAAGGTCCTAAATTACTATTTTACATTCGTATAATATCAATTAGAAAAAACAATTCAGTTTAAAGCTGCATTACAATAACTAAGCATTAATAATAGCTGTAAGTTAGATAATGACAATTATTAAAAGTAGATAAGATATTCATTTAGTTAGCTTCATAGTAAGAATGCCTTTACAACCAGTCAGTTTTCAGCAGGAGAAATTCCATTAATAATGCAGTCTTGTAGGTTAGCCATGTTTGTCTGAATTAAATAACATTCACTGTTTTACATTCTATGTCTATTATAGTAAGCTATAGTTTAATACAATAAATATGAAATTTGACTCAATGCATGCTTGTAAAGACCCAGTATCAGTTTATATCTTACACATTCTTTTCTTATCTAGTCAAGTAGCTATTTTCAAACATAACATATCTTCCTTTGATACTTCGTTGAATATGATAACATACAGATTTCTTAAGTCATTTTTCTTCTTTATTTATTTATTAACTAAATAATGCACATTCATGAAGAACTTCAAGATATCTAATAATGGGTCCAATGCTGAATATTTCAACTTTACATGTATAAATGTATTCATTTTATTTCTGTTTAATAATGTCTATTAGTAAACTATAATATATTCATACCACGTAATATCTTGTTTCCATCCCTTCTTTCATACAAAACATATATTGAGCAGTTATACTATTTACGGAAATACTGTCACTTTAAGGCCATAAGGAAGTGTAATGTGTTTGCACACTAACATCGTATACTTGCGTCTACATCATCTCCTGTAGTAAGATAAATCAGGACTTTAACTGTGTTTCTTTGCTAACTATAAAGTTATTCAGCAAATAAACAGAGAAGGATTCTATTAACACAGCACTTTGTGTTAAAGGGGTTTCTTCGCATATCTATAAAACGGAAGCTAAATATTCAAACAACACTTCGTGATGTCCTGAAACTATATTCCTAAAACTAAGACTAATTTGGAAAGTATAATGACTTAACTGTGATACATTGAGTTATATTTATTGTGTTCTGGCACTTAACTTTATCAAACGAGCATTCTGCCTTTACGATAGTGCGCATAGTACACTAAAGAAGCACGCAAACTAAGCAGTGAAGATTTCCTGCATGTCTCGTGTAACAAAAGGGCTTCTCTTCACTTTTTTATGAGAAACAAAACCCTTAACTGAAACCCATAACAATATTTGTTAAATAAGTCATCAGGATTTATTCATTGTCTAAATTTAAATTAAATCATGTTTCATTACAAATGACTCAAATGAGTCAAAAACACATTTAAACTTGCATGCCAATAAGTGACCCTTGCCTATTAGATTCAAACAAATTTTGTATAGTCAATATTTGTAGTATAACTTACATTAATAGTAAATATTTTCTTCCCCAACCATTGTTTTTATACTTCACCATCACACAAGAGAGAGAGAGAGAGTAGTTTAAACAAATAACTGTTGTTACTAAGCAGCAGTATATTGGTCAGTCATTAAGTCAGTTGTATGTAAATGGAGTATTCATATTATTAACAGATACTTTGTAAATTTCTTGACAAAATGAGTAGACAATACATATTTTGTTGCCTTTAGCATGAATTTTTAGTTTTAGTTGATTCTTTGAGAGAAGCAGTAGAAGGAATACTTTTTGAGTCAGTTCTTTGCTTTTTTTTCTTTATATCAATCCAATTATTTTTCTCAGGGGATCTTTTTAGTGATGTAGTAAAAGATCAGTCCATTTCCTCTAGAACTGTGACCATGTTGTTGTTCTTGATGAAAGTTATTGCTTCTTCGATGTCATTAAATGTCCTTGTTTCATTTGAAGTGAAAATCCTTATTTTTGCAGGGTATGCTAGTTGTGCCTTTATTTTATTTTACTTAAGTAACTTTACCAGTGGCCAAGCTTTCTTTCTCATTTCTAAAACTCTGGAGGAAAAGTCATTGTCAAATCTAATTAGATTTTGCTTGTACTTCAGAGGGGACTTTCTCCAAGCACATTAGAACAAGCTCTTTATCTAGATAAGAGATAAATTTAACCACGACTGACCTGGGTGTGGAGGTTGAAGAGGTAGGAATGGGTTTCCCAATGGCTCGGTGGGCTCTTTCTATACCATAAGAGAATCCTTCTTTCAGTTCTAGGATGTCAGGTAACCATGAATTAAGGACAGAAATTATGTCATCTCCTTTAGATTTTTCCGGTAAACCAAAGATTCTCACATTAGTCCTCATTTCTCTATTTTCTATATCGTCTAGCTTGTTAATAAGCCATTTATTCTGTTGCTGAAGAAAATCATCCTGGGTTTCCTCCTGTTTGAGCCTTCCATCTATGTCAGATAAGGACTCTTCAATACTTAATATTTTGGCTTGATGCTGCTGAAGAAGTTCTTTAAAAGTTTCACTTTCAGTATGACAACTTTCTCTCAGGTTTTCTAAGTTGCCTTTAAAACTGTCCATTTTAATAGATAGTTCTTGTAGAGTTGAAGACATCAATTGAATTTCTTTCCTCAGAGTAGAATCTGCATGTGAATTCTTTGAGCCACTCATCTTCCCAGATCAGCTTTGAACTCCAGAGATTTCTGACAGGAAATTCTTGAAGAAAATATTCCAAAGTTGAAATACTAGTAATAAAAATACTAAGGAACAATAATTAACTGTTTTTTCCAAAAAAAAAAAAAAAAATTTCCTGTTATTTAAAGTAGTTTTAAGGAGCTCTAAAAAAGTGCTTATTTGGTGCCATTTAGGCTCCGCCTCTCGTTTGTTTCCTTTTTGATCTCAGCATAGCACACTGTTTTTTTCTTTTTGTTTGTTTCTTGGTTTGGAAGTCTGCGTGGCACTTGTTCTTTGTTAGATATAAAATGTCATATAGCTCTTTAAAACATGAATAGGGGAATTTCTTCAGTCTCCTAGCAAATTTACCCTTATTCAGTATGAACATCACTTCAGGTCTATCCTAAAATCAATCTGCTCATAGTATAACTAATTTATTCAGCAAAATGAAATAAATCAATGGTTCATAATAATGTATTTATTTATTTACTTATTGAGTTATATGGACTGGCCATTAGACTGGCATCTAAGGTCTAATGTTAGATGCATCATTGATGCAATAGTTAAAAGCATGTGAACATCTGAGATTATTACATCATATGTCATAAAATATGATGAGGAGACATCTGATACATATAATGTAACAAGTCATATAGTTCAATGGCATTAAAATTATAATACGGAACTGACCACTGCCTACAAGCACCTCTTCCATGCAGCTCTGGCAGATAAATCTTATAAAACTTATCAGTCTCTTTTACACGTGAGCAACTGCTCTTCATATCTTTGGTTAAATACTGAATTAAGGATCCTAAGGTGAATTGTAAGGGTTTTGCTTTAATTAACTGATTTTTTACAGGCGGACCTGATACACAGTCCCCTGACATGAGTGGGCTGTCATGCCAACTTAGATACAGGACAAATAATCTTACAGGATGCAGCAGTTAAAAAGGAGTGAACACTCTACCTCCACATGATTTAGAATCCTGCACTGCAAAGGCTGTTGTGGACTTTGTATCTCCAGGTCATTAACATGTAGGAAAGTTTAACCTAGGTATGTAGTCACAAAAGAAAGCTGTGATATGTCCAAAAAGTTGGAAGGATTTTGCATTTCTCTGGAGGATTGAATTACACAAGCATTGAACTTAATTCCATCACATCTATTTTTGATTGAGACAGATCAGCCTGCCCTCAGATGTCCTGGTCAAGAGTGGTCACAGTCAAGACAGCTTATTTTTAAGCTGTTAAATTATGTAGCTAAAGGGCATATCTTGCATACAGCCAAGAAAAGCAAGCTAACATTTCCATCTGTCTATTTATTTATTTATTAACATTGTTGACTGGGTAGGTGGGCTGGTCCACAAACCATTTTCAACCATGACCTGGGCCAGTTAGGCATTAACACGTTTCAACAGATAGTTGCAATACAAAAAGTGTGACAGTTCATTTGCAGAAAAACACTGGTGTGACTTGGAGAAGATAAATGCAAATGACAATCATGCAGTATGAGTATGTCATCTGCATAATTGAAACAATGCAATGGCTCATTCATAGAGCAACAATGGCATGACCTGTAGGAGATACAATTAAATACAATGATACGCTAAGAGGTAGTTTTCATGTTAAAGAGGACAGCATATGGTTTTTTAAAGACAAGATCTGGAAGTTATTAAAGAAGGGATAGAAGGCAGTATTTACATATTACAACATGTATCAAACAACTCTTCTAATGCAGTTTTGAAATAACAGACTATGTAGCTGTACAAATATGAGCTACAGTAGATGCTATTGCACTTTATTTAGCCTTTGTCAAAACATTCATTACTAAGAAACTGAAGCAGCTTGTTTTAAATAGTACTTAATTCCTGTTGTTTTGGGATATCTTGAAAATGTGAGTTCCCTGGTGCATGTGCAAGTTTTGAAAAGTTTTTTTCACCTATTGCTTGTTAAACTGGATCTTTATAAACAAATGTAGAGGAGCACATAGAACAGCTTGTCTGTTGGGGTTTGGTATAATGGTTAAGGAGTTTACTCTGATGGACAGCTCGAGGAACTAAGGAGGTTATAGGAAAAGGAAATACTGGAGGACATAAACCTATCTTAGGAGGGTCAACAAATTTTAGAATATAAGATATTGAGGCTGAAGTGGAGAGGAGTGTAACTGGTGACTTGTTCAGACCTCAGTACTCCATGAATTTCATAACTACCTTTAATATGGACCACAGAACACTTAAATGGGTTACTGAAAAAAACTGGGTGATTATTTGTGAAAATCCCACTTTGAGAGAGAAGTTAGGACACAAACCTGCTTTTGCATTTATAGGAGGTGGGAACCTGAAAGAAATTTTGGAACACACATCTAAAAAAAACATGCACCAGGTATGTCGTATGAAGGAATGTGTGTTCTGTTCCCAATGGAAATTCATTCTAATGTGCAACAGGTTTCTTATTAAAGGTAATGAATTCAAAGTTAGGTCAAATTTTGACCGTAATTGTAGGAAGATGGTCTAAAAAAGCATTATACCAGCAGTGGCCATGTTTTACATAGGTAAAACTGAGAGTAAGTTAAAGGAAAGAATTTATGAACACCAGTATAACATCAACAAAAGGAACCTCAATAATCCCTTGGCAAGACATGTTTTTGACAATGAAAGTTACACATTTAAGTTAATAGTTATAGAAGAATTAAAGGAAAGAATGAGGGGAGGTCCATGGTAATTATTGAAATTAAGGGAATTATATTGGCAACTGACTTTGAATGCCCATGGCTGGCCTGGACTTAATGAGTCTTGTTTCATTGCACCCATTTTGAAATCTAAAGCATTGACTAGGCAATGAAACAGAGGTAGGGGTGAATGGTACAGTAATACCTCTGACCCCTTCACTATGGGTTCCCACTATAAGCACCCATTTTGCAACTTAAATGTACCACACATTAACAAATAAAGCTATTTATGTGAACTTTATATTTAACACATTTTCTTTTCCTCTCATTCAAGTTCCTTCATGTAAATGACGTATGACATGCATTTCATACACTTTTTAATTGAATGCCCCTATTGCCTGCTACCATTGGTTTTAATACCTTTTACTATCTCATTGCATGCATTGAAAGTTGAGTTATTTTTAGGTATTAGGTTTTTTTAAGTGATTTTTATGTATACGACTTTAACATAGTTATGGTTTACATGGTTAAAGAATTACACATTCATTTTAATGTGATTTTTATTTTTTATTTAAGATTTGCATACAGAAATGACTACTTTTATATATATATGTATATATATATATATATATATATATATATATATATATATATATATATATATATATACACTACTGAAAACTTCCGAACTGTTAAAAACAAAAACAGAAATCCAGTGAATAGACGCTGAGCCAGAACTGTTATTTGCTGAGCGCTTTCGTTCGCTTTATTGGTAACAATTGAACTTCATCAGAGCAAAATGTAATGTGTATATATATATATATATATATATATATATATATATATATATATATATATATATATATATATATATATATATATATATATATATATATATATATATATATATATATATATATACACACGCACACACACACACATACACACACACACACACACACACACACACACACACACACACACTCACACACACACACACACACACACACACACACACACACACACACACACACACAAAAATACAATCTGTTCGATATAAGAAGTTTACAAGATTATACATTGATTGTTTGTTTAGTTGCAAATGATAATTTCTTAACTGTTTGCTTTTCTCCCCGGGTCTCCACTGAAAATGAGACAAATGCTTAGTTAGACTAACGCGGTTAACAAATGTAAAATAAATAAATAAATAAAGATAAAGTGCACTTAAATCTTCCAAACACTAGATGGCATTCTGATACTACTTTGCCTAGGAATGGTTGAAACATTAGAGGAAGTGTTGTCATTGCTCATGGATGTGTATATAAAAGTTCTGTAACTTAACTGTTTTTATATTCTTTTTTTTCCAAAAAACATTTTTATTAAATTTGGTTAATAAACATGGACATGAAGTATTAAAAATAAACAATATAAAACATAATAACTATTTACACTACATACAAACATCCATGATAAACATTTGTTTTATCCAAGAAAGGTAATCAATAGTTATCTAACAATCTCTCTAATTTTTGGCAAGCTAGTCTTTTGTGTGTTACATTTGATGATCTGTGATAAATAGTTCACATTTCTTTTTTACATACAGATTTTGCTATTGAAATAAACTCAGTAAGCATAAGGTCTTGCTTATTTTTCCACTTCAATGTAATTATTTTTCAAGCAATAGCTAGAATTAACCAATGAACAGGTAACTGATGTCTAGGAATTACACTTGGGGTAGGGGCATTGAATAATATCAAAGAGCTAGTAATTTGACAGTTATCAGACCACAGGGCTTTTGTGGAATGTCTAAAATCACTCCAGTATTGTGTGAGAGTTCTACATTCGATGAACATATGAACCCATTTGGCTTCAAGAATATCACCACACCTCCAGCATTTTATTTCATTACTCTTAGTTATAAGGTCAATTCTGTGTGGAGTGTAAAAACTACTATGAATAAATCTCCAGGTATATAGTCTCCAATATAAAGATGATGAAGTGTTTTTTATTGAATTTAATAACTGTTTCTTATTATCGTTAGATAAAGGTTCACCATTAATCTTTATGGAGTAATTCCAAAAAGCTTGCTCAAAAGTAATCAAGTCTTCTCGTAGGATTTTATATACAGGTGATATGCTTAATTTATGTTCAATATTCATCAAACTACACCACATGAATAGTTGCATCAATCTTGGTATAATATCAGTTTCCAGATTTATTGACACACTCACTTTATTTTCAACAAACTGTCTTAAAGATTGAATACAGAGCCAATTTTCTTGACAGACATTATATCTTTCATTGGTTGGATGTGCTTATTGTCAATAAACTGGTGCCAAAACTTAAGATTATTCTCTTTAAGATTCTGTATCTTATTGATATTGAAGGTATCTAGGCAATCTGGTGTATAAGCTATGGGAAATGTAATGGAAAAGGTGTTCTTTAAACTATAATTGTTGATTATATTTTTGAAAATATAAAATATTTGGTTTATACTATGTGAGAAGTGGCTACATTTCTTATTATATAAGCAATATTCATGGAGTATCCAAAATATTTTGTTAATTCTAAAGGTTTCCATAAACTGGGTTTCTGAGTTCTCAGAGGAAGTTATATGTATTTCATGTAGTTGTTTCCAGCTAGAGGTGTATATGGATGAAATCCAGTGCAGTATTATGTTAATAATAACAGATTTGGAATATAATTCTATGTTGGGAAAGCCAGTCCCATTATTGTCCCAGGATCTAACATGCCATTTATAAGCTATTCTTGGTTTCTTTGGGAACCATAGAAAAGTTAGTAATTGGGAATCTATTTGTTTAAAGAATTTCTTAGGAGGAGGTAAAATTAATGATTGTATGTAAAATAAAATCTTGGGCAAAATAATCATTTTTATTAATGTAAGTCTGTCTTCCATGGTGAAAAACATTTTGTTCCACTTTTTAGTCAAGTCACTGATTATAGCTATCAGTTTAGTGAAGTTAAATTTAATAGTCTCATTCCATTTATTCTTAATACTTATTCCTAGATAATCTATCTTATTGTTTTCCCAGTTGAATGTATTGTATTTTTGCAAATTGCTATCTATTTTCTTATTGATTAAAATTGTTTTAGTTTTATTTTGATTAAAATTGAGCCCTGAGATTTTTCCAAATAGAGTTATGGCATTCATGATATGTTGTAAAGAGCCTCCTATGTCACTGGATGTTAGTAGAATATCATCAGCAAAAAGCTGAAATTTTGGACAGTATCCCTCATTAACTTGAAATCCTTTGATATTTGGGTTATTTCTAATAAATGAAGCAAAAGGTTCCACTGATAAAGTGAAAAATAATGGGGATAGAGGGAAACCTTGTCTAGTTTCCTTATGAATTTTTACTGGGGATGATAGACATGAACCAATCTTAACAAATGTTTTAGAATCACTATAAATATTTAATTTCAGTTTAGTGAGATCTGAAGTAAAGTTAAATTCTTTAAAGATTTTTTGTAAGTGTGACCAACTAAGGGAATCGAACACCTTATCAATATCCAGACTAATAATAGTTAATTGTTTCTTGGTTTTGTTTGCAATGTCTATTAGAGATAGTAGCTTAATAATATTATTGTGTACTTTTCTACGTAAGATAAAGCCAGTTTGATCAAAGTGTATTAGATTGGATAATATATTCTTTAGTCTTTTGGCCAGGATAGACATGAACATTTTATAATCAATATTTAACAATGATATGGGTCTATAGGATGCACATAGTTGGGGGTCCTTACCTTGTTTCAGAATGGTGGAAATTATTGAGTACTTCCATGAGGGAGGGAAAATTAAGTCTTGTTTAACCATGGAGAATGTGTTTAATAATAACTTTATTGTGTGCTCTGGAAGAATTTTATATATTTCTGGGATTATCCCATCTAACCCTGGGGCTTTATTATCCTTCAGATTTTTAACTTGTTCTTTCACTTCTGCTAAGGTTATTTGTTTATTTAGGGTACAATTTTGTTGTTTTGATAGTTTAGTCTTGATATTTTCTTGTAGAAATGTATCTATTACATTGTCTGAATCTAATGGTGATTGCATGTCATTGATTGACCGATAACGATTTCTAAAGGCTTCTAATATACCTCCTAAATCAGTTGTTCTTTTTACTGTGTTATTATTCTTGTATTTAATTTCATTAATGTGATTTTGTTTATTAATTTGTTTGGATCT
>NC_056740.1:259715175-259745175 GCF_019279795.1 Protopterus annectens | reverse complement strand
TATTTTGCACAATGGTGTGTAATTGACCCTCTGCTGTCAATAATGGGTCACATTGAGGGGTTGGATGCACTTGTGAATTTTTGGAATCCCAAAATTCAGGTGCAATGGGGGACTGCATTCAAGAAATTATATTCCTGTATATCAATTTGCTGGTCAATAAATAAATCCTTGAGGGTATCCCTGACTTTTTTGTATGCAGTATTCAGTTTATTTAAGGAAACCTTGGTACAAAAATCACCTGCCAACAGATTATGTATCCTAATATTATAATCTGCCTTGTCCATGATAACTAATCCCCCTCCTTTATCTGGTTTCATCAATCTCAGAGCATGATTGTTAGTTCTTTAAGCAAAACCTTTACACTAGGAAGCATATTATTCACATAGTTATGCCTTCTTGTTTTACTGAGAATGTCTCAAAAGTCAGTTTCACTTATCTTTTCGAAAAGGCATATAGTTGGGTGGACTGGAGGGTTAAAAGTACATGAAATCCTCAAAGGATCCAAAGAGCCATTGGAAGTGTTGAATAATATTTTGAAATTAAATTTTCTTATATATTGTTTGAAGTCCATAAGTAAATTTGGCAAAATAGCTTGCTCACATGGTATGAAGGTCATACCTCGTTCAACAAGATCAGCACAGTTCCCTCTAACATTATGGGAGGAGTAATTGAACACTTTAAAGTCCCCTTTGGTGTAAAAAATATTTTGCATTCATTAATTGGTGTGGTAGAAGAAAAGGAATTGTACTTACATCCGATGGTTGTTCCTGTGTTTGTGCATAATCAAATATATACTGTTCAAATGTTAAGTCATGACTGATGAGATTGTCCAAAGTATTTATTTCTCCTGTAAGTTCATCTATTAACTTCTTGTTGTGGTTAATAAATAACTGCATTTAGTCACATCCATGCCAGTCAAAGAGTTTTAAGAGGTCATGATGTAACGGAGAATCTTCCACCAACCCCATGGGGTAGCACCAAATTCTTAGACCTTTAAGAATCCTACACTCTCTGATATTTTCCAAAAAAAAGACATTTTCAAGTTGCAGTTTGTTGAGTTTTAGTAATCTGTAATCAAATTCATTGAATATCTGTTCAATGGTTTCATTGTGAGAAGATGGAGACTCAAAAAATCTTATTTCCCCTTGAAGCCAATCTTTTAGGGAGGGAATCTGTGTGTGTGTGTGTGTGTGTGTGTGTGTGTGTGTGTGTGTGTGTGTGTGTGTGTGTGTGTGTGTGTGTGTGTGTGTGTGTGTGTGTGTGTGAGTCCACATGAAAGAGGGCAAAATAGGATCTTTGTGATTCAAATCCACAGTATTGCCATCTGGGAGTTGTAACGCAGGTAAAAACTGTTCCAAACGCGATGCTTCTGCTCCCGCACATTCCCCTGCTGGCTGGAGGGGGGTTCAAAATAAGGCAATACTATCAAGTCTTTGAGACAGCTGCTGCACCAACAGTGTGAGGTCTTCAATGGACAGTTGGAGGGAATGTAAGTCAGGTTCAGGAAATAACAACTGGGAACCAGTCAATCCTCCTGCAGGCATAAACACAAAGCAGACTCTAACACAGTCAGAGTAAACAAACCAAGAAAAAATACGTACTGCAGAGGGTCCAAACCATAGTTCCAGCAGAAAAACAATTTCAGAGAAACAGTCAGAAGCTATAAGAAATGTTTGATTTTAGTGCTTTAGTTTTAATAAGTACAAAACTTGAGTGAAAAATCCAATCCAGTTAAAAAGGAAGCTTATGTAACATCCTGAGTCACATGAGAACTAAACCCTCTTTCACTCATAGAAATTTAAAGCTATACATCCCTATTAAAAGTCTTCACCTAATCTTTTAAATAACATAATGACCCATGGTTGTTATTGTTGCACAACAAAAAATTCAAAGAAATCCATTTAGGAGACTGAATGTAAAAATGGACTATTGAAAGGCAATTTTAAATTTTATTTTTAGAGAATTACGTTTTAATAAGCAACTGATGGAGGTGTGACCATTAAGTCCGGGCCAGCTGTTGGTGTGCAAATAAAGTTGCCAGGAGTATCTGGTTTGCAACACTGGGGACAGTGGTTATCAGTGCAAACTAGTTGTCCTGTGTGCAACTAGGTATTGGAGACTGAATGTAAAAATGGACTATTGAAAGGGAACAAACATTTTACATTTTATCTTTTTAGACCATTATGTTTTAATAAGCAACCGAAAAGTCCAGGCCAGCTGTTGGTGTACAAATAAAGTTGCCAGGAGTATTCAGTTTGCAACACTGGGGACAGTGCTTGTCAGTGCAAACTTGTTGTCCTGTGTGCAACTAGGTATTGGTGAAGTTTCAATCATGCTTTTACAGGAAAAATGTCACTCAAGGTGCCTGTGTCTGTACAGGACACTGCTAAACACTTGAGGGAAAGCTAATAACCAAACCCTGAAAATGTAAGGATGATGTATTTAGGCAGATATTCAGAAGTTAGAAACAAATCAAGCAGTACTTACCAAAAACAAATAATTAGCTTTTCAAGAATGGTGAAAAGAGGGGAGTCGCATGAATGACTACTGTCTGGCTACTACTAGTGCTGGTCTCACCACAGCTTCACTCTGCTGGGATACAATGCTCCTTTGCATCTTCTCCCACCAGAAACAAAACATTTGCACCAATCCCAAGAAGATCCACAGTCTTGTCCCAGATGATGCAAGGGTCTGTAGGCTTGTTATAGCATGTTCCTGGTAGATTCCTTGAATAGCAACCAGACCAATCAGGAACGTCAAGCACAGATACTCACTGTCTAACCAGAAACAGTCAGGAATCAATGCACTCTGCTCCTTCTCTCACCAGGAGTAGAATATAAGCACAAATTCCAAGATGTCACATATGAAGCACTTATTAGGCTTTCCGGTGATCAGCGGTCTCCAGGAAATAATGTCAGTGTGCTCCTTCTGTCACCAAGAGAAAACAGAAAAAACTATCCCAAGATAACTACTAAGAGGCAGAATGTGGGCTCTCCAATAACTGGTGGTCTTGCAAAAGACGTTTAAAGGAAAGATGAAAAAATGGGTTAATATCCTAAGCACTGCAGTGTGCACTAAGCAGTTAGATATGAAAAGGGGGTCATTTAAGCTTTAGCTGTCTAAGTGGAGAGCCATTAATTTTAAAACAGCAAGAAACATTGAAAGGGGGTGTGCACTTTTGTATTCTGGTTCTATGGAATATAGTGGGATGGCCAATAAATTTAAATACTTGAAGGGGAGTGAATTCACAAAATGATAATTTTGTGCTTACTCACAACAGCCAGTGAAAGGGAAGAGGGAAGGAGATATTGGTCAAATTAACATAAGGGGCAGGAAACTAGAAAGACAGTTATGTTTAAGAACACAACAACATCAGGGTCAGAGGGTGGAAAAAAAATTCTGAACGACTCACAAGAGACACAACTGTGGTCTCTTTCCTGGTTTTAATATGCAATTAAAAGCAAAATGCAAGTAAAAACATGGTAAAGAAAACAAATCACAGTATACAAAACAGAAGAAGGCAATAAAGTAATACAAAATACAAGAAAGCAAAAGCAAACTAACCTCTCCTTCACAGCAAGTTGTGGCAGAGTCAGACCTCCGAGATGAGCACAGACAGTCACTATAGGTTGTTTTAAGGGATAGTGTACTATCTAGTAGTAACAAGTTAGAATACATTAAGATCATTATTTTTTAACTTACCTCATAATCAGACAATAGATTTGTGTACATTGGTTGAGTTTGTAGCTATGGGCAAGGAGACATGCTGTATATATATATATATATATATATATATATATATATATATATATTTTTTTTTTTTTTTTTGAGAACAAGTTGAAATATATTGTGTTCTTTCATTTTTGTATCAGTATAACATTAAAGGGATACATAGATGTATTTTGTCATTTGAGGGAGGGTTAAGAAGGTATTACAAGAAGCATCTTGAACTACATATCTGTGATAATTTGCTCTTTCACTTTCATTCCAGTCTAACACCATCCAGATACACAGAATATGTCAGTCTTTTTTTTTTTGGAAAGATGGGGAGGCAAGCATTTTTCCCAGGTATGGTTTATGTATCCTCTCAAGCATTTTTTCTTGGTTTATTGGGAAGAGTTATTTAGTCAGCTTTGCACATTTTGCTTTTGACATGATTTATTTCTTCCTTGCAAGAAAAAAGTAACCCTGACTTTCTTGCTCATAATTTTTGTTTGGAACATCATTTGGTCAAAAAGTTGGGAAAATACGTCTAAAAGCATCTAGAAATACATGGCTTCTGGAGAACCTAAAGACCTCAAGTCTCCTGGCTTGACTGTGTTACTTTCTTTATAGTTATCACTATGAAATCTTGGCTAGTTATGGTGTGTTCAAAGGATGAAGAATAAAGCTGAAGTGTAAGACAAAGTTTTAAACAGTAAGACAAAGTAATCTGTCTAGACGGTGTGGGAGGGACACAATGGGAGTAAATGTGTGGTACTAACATTGTGGGGGAAGCATTGTGTGGCAGGAAAATAACATGGATTATTTTGACTCCATTGTACCTAAGGCTGGACATGTTATCACAGCTGGACTACTGAGGTTTATATAGTCAATAAAGTGACTCAAATGGGTGGGTTCTAAGGCAGTCTGTCAATGGAAGTCATTGAACTATGGTGTTGTTTGATCACAGGTCAATGATCACTGGCCCACTATAATATATCACCACCCCATTTCAGTTATCTCCACCCATTCATTTGCTTTTTGCAACTACCCTTGCATTGAAGTCAGTGGGTATCACTGCTTAGCACTGTGCCAATACTAATTCAGAGTAGCTTTTGTCACTATAAAGAAGCTTAGGATCTTTGGAAGTTAATTAGCACAATCAGAACTCACAGTCATTTAAGCATACATCAGGTCCTCCGGAATCGCTGTTTAATCATAGCCTCCAAACAGGCTTTGTGCCTCATGAATGGAAAATGGTAAATGTCATCCCTCTGCACAAAGGTGGGCCATCTACAGACCCTGGAAACTACAGACTCATAAGTCTCACTAGTCTCATATGGAAAGCCTTATAATTAATTATCATGGAAATGATCAGTAATCACATAGGAAACCTCCAGGCACTGGATCCAACTTAGTTTGATTTCATCAAATGCAGATCATTTCTACTCAGCCTGGTAAACATCTCTGAAAAGGTCACCAAAGCAATGGATGAAGACAAAATAGTTCACACCTTGACATAGACAAGACATTTGTCACAATACCCCACTCAGTTATTGTTGATAAACTGAAGAGATTAGGTATATACCCATGTGTCACCTGGTGGATAGCCAACTGGCTCACAGACAAGACCTAGGAAGTTAGAACTGGAGATTCTACCTCTATAAAGAGGCCAGTGACCAGCATAGTGCCTCCAGGACTGATCCTGAGACTGCTCCTTTTTGGCATCTACTTATCTGAAGTCAAGGCCAATGTCAAGGACCTCTGGCTATCCAAATATACAGATGGCTGCAAATTAGCAAGAAATGTGGCAAAACTGTTGCACTGGGGATTATGCAAACATTACAATATTGAAGTAGCTGAGAAGCATTGGAAATGAGCCATAAAGCATTATAGAGAATGATGAAGTATATATCACATGGGATCACCCATTATCACCAGTTCAAAAAGTACATGCAAGAAAAGCAGATGTAGTAGTTTGTGAAAAGAAGACAAAAGTAGCATTGATCATTGTAATTGCCACACCCAGTGTGATTACAGTGAGTTATGTACAGAGACACAAAGTCATAAAATACCAGGATTTTGCAGGCAGAAGTGAGGGCAATATAGAAGAAGGATAACCAAACAGTTCTAATATTAGATGGAGCAATGGGTCTCATAAAAAAGAATTTATAGTCATATTTAGAAATGCTACCAATACATGTAACTCCATATGATTTGCAGAAGGAGTCAGTTCTGGGTACACATCAGGTGCTGTAAAGTGCACTTTTGGCTAACATCAAAGAATGAAACAATACTAATTTCATGAATTTGTAATCATACTTTGACTTAAGAATGGGGTCCATTCCCATTATGGTAATAGAAACCCAAAAGACTTGGTGAAATTAAACCACTTATACAGACATTATGCTAACCTTAGCCAAGAAATATTCACATGCACACACTAATACCTTCACACAGAAGCACACAGACACATATACACCAGAAAGCCCTTTTCCTAGCCCTTATTCTTTTGCTAATCTACAAATACTTACGTGCACTTTCCCATCCCTAATGCTGATTCTCAAAGATCTGTTTTTTTTTCCTAGTTAGTCTAATTTATTTTTGAAGCTTTTAATTAGATCCTCTATATCAGCTATATTTTCTCTTGATTGTGAATTGTTGCAGTTTTTTACTGTGGTGTAAATGGTACATTCCTTACTCTAAGGAAGCCTAACACAAGCATCGTTATAATATAAAGCACCTATTCCCTAATTGCACTCTACCTTCTTTCTCACTTACTACTCACCCCTCTGTTATGCCAACTACACTTTATCTCCCATTATCACTTACCCTTACCCTCCACTCATCTCCCTTATTCTAATTTTACACTCTAATCCCACTTCCTCTCACTCATCCCTACTGCCCTCCTGCTGTCTTCCCCCCTTTCTCCACTTTTCACTCTTCCCATATTCCTCACCTTTATGACTCTCTGTCAATCTCTCTCTTAACTTCCCTTTTATGACTTTATTTTCCCCTTGTCGAATCTAACTTTATTCATTAACCTAGCATATCATACAGCTACTGTACATATTAAAATATTGCTATGTTATGTATGTTTAAACTGAATTATTTGTTATCACCCAATTACTAGACATATAAAAGCTGTGTTCTTACACCATAGTATTTATTTTTAAAGTTAAACTGCACTGATATCTACTCATGTATCCATCCATCCATCCATCCATCCATCCACAACCCCTTTTCCCATTTTTACACATGGGGTCACTTCACAGTGACAATCATCTGAACCCAAGGTTTACACTGCTGGGTGGCTAGCACTGCCTCAGTAATTCATTTGCACCACTCATGCATGCACACATTCTCACCTACGGCCAATTTAGAATGTCAAATCCACCTACTGCATATCTTTGGAATGTGGGAGGAAACCGGAGCATCCGGAGGAAACCCACATGACCATGGGGAGGACATGCAGACTCCACACTGGAGGGTCCCCAGCCGAGAATCAAACCAGAGAACTTCTTGCTGTGAGGTGACAACGGTAACCGCTGCACCACTGTGGCACTCTACTCGTGTATATTTCTCTGATATCACATGTGTATTTCTCTGATATCATTATTTCTTAGTGCTTGGAGCTTTTTTTTCTGGGGGTTCTGCTGAAAATTGATAACAACTAGTTGGACTTTCCCAGTAAATGAATGCCAAATGGATTAAATAAACAGAGAAATAAATAAGTAACAGGCAGTATTTCTTGCTGAAGAGTGAGCCATGACTGAAGAAATTTGGTCTTAACTGCAGATTCTACTGTGGAAATTCCTTTAATAATCCCGTTCTCATTTTTTGGACATTTTTCATCAGCCATCCTGACAAGATAATAAACTTTCATTTTTTAAATGTTGCTAGATTCCCAGGAGATGTAGAAAAATTACAGCAGCCCAGAAAAGAACTATCCTTCCACACTGGGCTCTGAATCACACCCTTGAAGTAGAATAAGATGGTAATTGCAGTTAAAGTGAAGATAAGCATATGAGATGATGAAATAAGGTTTACCTTCATAAGTTTGAATTTTGCACATTTGGTTCGCCCAAATGCATGATTGATATTGTCCATTACAACAGTTTGAAGGTAAACCTGAAATAACTGTGTGAAGCTATACATTTTAAGTTATAACTAGAACACAGGAAGCTTAAATCATTCTAGTGGATGATAACTAAGTAGTGTAATGCGATATGACAAGATCTCCCAATACTGTTTTGCTTTTGTAGGATAAAATAACCAAAGTGAATTTTTATATCAGATGATGAAATGATAGATGTGTTTTCTTGAATAACATAAAGTTATTAGCATTTAATGTCAAGTATACAGTAATACAGAGTAAATTGCCACAAGTGTGATAAAACTGGTAGAATGAAAGTTGGATGTTGAGATAAACATTTAAGCAATTGGAGGAAATACTATTGGTTATTAGTTAAGCATTAGTACTCAAGTATGGGGTGTGTAATGACTAACAGAAGAGTAGCGTCCTGACAAACGTACTATTAAAAGTATATTATTTGAATTGTTATGTCCTGGTGAGTACGTTATAACTTAGTAGTTTATGAGCTTTCTCCTTTTGGGCACATCATTGTGTACGGGGTTAACTATGTAGAGAGCATGATTGATGACTACTGTGAAATAAGCATTCTAGTCAAAATAACTGTGCTTCCTTGACCAGGAAAGAAAGTAATTTTAGATATTTTAAAATTATTTTAGATTTTCTCACTCCATATTGATTATTCTGATGGATAAGTAAGGTGATGTTTTGGTCACAGAATGAATAAAATACAGACTGACAAAAAAGTAACACAAAGGAAATCTGAGTGTATAGAACATTATGAGATTAAAGAAAAGGATGTTGTATTTTAAATACAATGTTGATCTCAGGGTTGAGATCTAAATTTATAAATGAAGAAAGAAGATAACAGTGCTAAACACTGTATAATAAGATAAAAAATGATTAAAGACAGTAAATATGTGGAGAAAGGTTACATGCTTGGGAAATGAGTAGCGGAGGAACAGACCTCTCAACTGTCCCTGATTTTGCTTCATATCTTTGCCCTGTCTCTCATAAAATATTTGTTTTTGTGGTACATCAATGAGGATTACAGTCAATAATGCCAGATATTATAGGTCCATACTTTTTTATTTTTCTGGAAATGGATGTTGATGCAAAACCTGTTGTTCAATTAACTTTTTTAAGTAATGTTTAAATTTTGTCCCTGATTTTGTGCCTTTGTTCCCCACCCCTATCAGTAGTTTTGACTCTGTCTAGAATTCTTGAGCAAAGAAGTCGAATGGTATGCTAAAGAGATATTGAAGAGCTTAAACCCATCACTGTTATAGGGCAATATGATGTGCTTGGGGTGCCTGCTTTGTTGGTGGAAGATGTTGATTTACTTTAGAAAGCACTGATTCATAAGGAAAGTGATAATGAATAACATTAATCAAAAGGAGATTATAAGATGTGTTTATGGGAAATGTTACAACTTGATGGCAGGTGTGCATGGGGTACAAAGATATGGGAAATGTTATAACTTGATGGCAAATGTGCATGGGGTACATAGAGAAAAAAGGTAATAATGAGACTGAGATGAACATAAAGGAATATGCTTGATTAAATAATGTATCAAACCTTCACCTCAGATTAGAAAGCATTGATGCTACAATAAATAAAGTAAGTATAATTATTATGTGCTTTCTCTCCGTGAATATAAGCAAATTGGGTTAAAGTATGCACTGAGAAATATAGATTTAATTAACTTTAGTAGAAAACACAACACTGTGGTAATGAGATTAATACTGCTATTATCAAGAGCTAGGAAAATGTACCCATGAGCTATGAAATTAATGTTTTTATTTAAAATGTAAATAATGTCAATATGTTTAATAATAGCAATAAAGAAATATTTTACACAATGAAGAAATTATGCAACTGCATGAATAGTGCAAACATAGCATCCATGGCATCATACTCCATGGTAATAGCCTATAAGTTGCTCATTTATACCTATTATCCCAAGTTTAATAGGTAACTTAATGTGAGGTTTGCCTTTTAGTGGCTATCTCTGACTGTTTACTTACTGATACCTCCCAGATACATACTGCTTGAAATATCTTCCCTGCCTTTCTCCTTGAATGGTTGTAGTGTTACTTGGGTACAAGAGATTTTAATACTATAACACTTTATCATTGCTTCATGTTCCATTTCAGATTTGGTATCTTCCATAAATGTATTAAGCCATGTTTCAGGTAATACTAGAATAGCAGGGATCTATACTAAAATCCAGACCTGGAATTCTGGAAAATTGTTTTTCACATTTTAAGCCTTTGAGATATACTAGTGATTGTCCCTTAACAGTGGCTAATCAACTATTTCTAGATTATGTTCAGACAGCTGTAGGGAGGCTGCAAACAGGAATGTGAATGGTGTGGAAAGCATTTTCTTATCTAAAGGATCGAATGCCGGTAAGTGTTAAACTCCAAGTCGGCATTTTTAAGTCTATATAGTATGAAAAGCATTCAACATATTCAAAACAACTTAAAACAAATTAAGACTCTCGGATAGCAAAAATTCCTGCTTCTAAAAACATTCAGTTGCTGTTTCAATTTATTATAGAAGATGCTCTTTTAGAAGACAAAACAAATGAGAAGCTGCAATATATTCCTAGTGTTACTAAACCTCAGATTACTCAAATTACTCAAAAAGTAACTTCATTAAATGGAGAAAACTTGGCAGCAACATCTATTGGAACAATTTCTTTGAAATCTCTGAAAGGCATGATGGATAGCGCATACACTGCTAATCATGGTGAAACTTAATTGTTGTCTGCTATAATTTCTGACTCTGAGTTGAGGGATGATCAGTGAAAAAACAAGAAGAAATAAATCATATAACTACATATCAAATACTGACAAAAATTTAACAAATAAAGTATTGACAAATATTACAAATTACATGCTATCACAGAAAAGTTGTCCAATTTAGACGTTGCTGTAAACTCAATAGTTACTATGCAAAATACAAAAAAAATCTGTAATACTTTATAATTGTTTCATGTTCCATTTCAGATTTGGTATCTTCCATAAATGTATTAAGCCATGTTTCAGGTAATACTAGAATATAAGGGATCTATACTAAAATCCAGACCTGGAATTCTGGAATATTGTTAAGCCTTTGAGATATACTAGTAATTGTCCCTTAACAGTGATTAATCAACTGTTTTTGGGTTATGTTCAGACAACTGTAGGGATGCTGCAAACAGGAATGTGCATGACATGAAAGCATTTTCTTATCTAAAGGCTCGAATGCCAGTAAGTGTTAAACTCCAAGTCTGTATTTTTAAGTCTATGTAGTATGAACAACATTTGACATGTTCAAAATAACTTAAAACAAAAACAGAACTTGAGGAGGCAAAAATTCCTGCTCCTAAAATATTCAGATGCTGTTTAGATTTATTATTGAAGATGCTCTTTTGGAAGACAAAACAAATGAGAAGCTGCAAAATATGTCTAGTGTTGCTAATCCTTAGGTTACTCAAGTTACTCAAAAAATAACTTCATTAAGTGAAGAAAACTTGGCAGCAACATCTATCAGAACAATTTCTTCAACATCTCTAAAAGGCATGATGAATAGTGCATACTCTGCTAAGCATGGTAAAGTGAAGATGGTGAAAAAACAAGCAGATAGAAATCATATAACTAAGATATCAAATACTGACAAAAGTTTAACAAATACAGTATTGACAAGTATTACAGACAAATTACATGCTATCACAGAAAAGTTGTCCTGCAAACACAATAGTTACTATGCAACAAACTACAAGTTAAAAAAAAACAAATGCAACAAACTAGAAGAAAAAAAAGCTCAAGAACTTGAGTTTAAACAAATCTCTTTAAAAGAAAAGCTTGAGTTAATGCAAAAAGCAAATGAAAAGATGAAGTTACAGTTAACATTTCGAAACAAAAGTCAGATGGAAGAACTTGCAGCTAACTGAAGAATCTGAAGAACAAGATAAACAGAAACATTTGGAACAAATACCAAAAAAAAAATTCAGTAAACTGTTGAACAACCTCATGCACAATCCTTTGACCTTGAAAGATTTAATAGGCCAGCAGCAGATAAAAAAATATAACTAGAATTATTGTAGTGAAATGTTCTAAAACTAAAGCTTGAGAAAAAAAATCTTCCTGCAGCTATTTGAAAGAAACAACTAAGCATGATGGAAAAAAATTTGTGGACTTCTCCAATGTGTTGTAAACAGAGAAAATCATTTTCACAGCTTCATTCGATCTTATGGAAGAAAAATATTAAATCATTCTTTATTGCTCCTACAAGATTAAAAGTTATATGTAAGGGAGTTCCTCTAGTTTTTTTTTTCATGTTCAACAGAGGCAAACATGAATTAACTATGCTGGGAATACTCTGACCTCCTGAATCAGTTATGACTATTCCTACATGTCATCTACATTAAATTCTAACTGGACTTTATATTTTTTTCTTATCTCCAAACATGGATGTTGTGGTTGGATTATCCCTTCTTTGAATTTACTCAGATCATGAAATACAGGATATGTTAAATTGTTATATTTTAATTATTAGTAATGCCATTAGTAAATATTGTTAGCTTAAATATAAATGGTGCATATAAATTTTCAAAGCTAAGAAATGTATTAAGATTTACTGATACCTGTGTAAAAACATTCTTTGTATGCATGAATCACACTAGAGTGATGAACAATTTGTGTATATAATAGAAAATATTTTTGGATTAGAGATATATTTAATAAGGTTGGTTAGTCTAAATCAGCTGATGTTTCTATTATAATTAAGCAAAACTATTTGTTTATGGTACATCACATTACTTATGGAATAAAATGTAGAATTGTATTGATATATTTAACCTTTAGTACTTATAAGTTAACTATAGGTTCCTTATCCACCTCTTACTGATTATACAAACTTTTTAGATGATATATGTTGCTTATGTGCTGTAATCTTTCAGAAATAACTACCATTTTAGAGGGTTATTAGAATGCAATTTTGGGTGCAAACTTATATCATTCTTATCCTCCAGAAAAATATTCTTATCATTTGAGAACATGGTAGCATGTGACACACTTTCGACTGAGAGGAATTGTATGATAGTTGGAGATAATTTCCTAAAACAAAATACTTAACGTGTATGTATCATAAATATAAGCCTGGTTCTCATCTAGATATGTTATTTATATCATATTATATTTCCAAGTTATAGAATTTCTGGACATAAACATAAAAAATATTATATGGTCTGATTATGGTATGCTTAGAATTGTCATTTCACAAAATAAATATGTAGGAAATTTTATGAGAAGAATTTTTTTTCAATCTGGTTTCAGCAAGAGGATTTGTCAGTTGACACTTAAAGTTTGTAAAAACCCATTGATGAATTATTATATTTCTGTTATTAGCATATTAAAAAAGAAAGCTTGATTTTTAGTAATTTATAGCATAAACTAAAATTTTGAAGATTTTTTTACCAAGGAGTCTTGATCCATTGGTAATATATTTATTATCTTCTATTGAAATTTATACATTTGTTATTGTATTAGGTTATTTTTCCATAGTTATTAGCACCAATTATGTTAGCATACTACATATGCATATTTAATTAATGGCACTTATTGCTGTGTTCTTATATAAATCATTTGGTTAATTTAAGCACAGTAATCTGATGAAGTTCTTCTACACTAAATGGCGTGAAAATGCTTAGTTCTTGTGGTTTCAGTAAAGTGTGTGTCAACAAATTGTGATGGATTTTTAGTTTTTGACTTGGATATTGGTTCAGTACTTTGTGTTTCATATGATTTTATAGAAACTATATGAAGATAATTAATTTAATTTTCAGAAGAGAATGGAAAAGTTGCAGTCTCTTTGAATTATAGATGGGATGCTTTTTTGTGCGTACACAAATTAATTACAGTAAATGAACCCTGTAAAACCATACTAAATGCATAAACAGGAATGAATTACAAGACTTATGTCAACTCATAAAATAAAAACTTCATGTTAAAATTGCACCTGGTCCCCTAATATAATGTATATATAATAAATCCTAAAATACAATTCTTAAAATTAATGTACAAAACCCTTGTGTGCAATAATCCGTCCTACTTATTTAAATTAATTAAATAAATAAGTAAATAAATATTATAAAATTGTGTATGCACAGTTAATTTACCCTTTGATGTGACTGGTTGTGTTGAATTATTTAAATGCATTGTATGGGGCTGCTTCTTTGCTCTGAAGAAGCCTGGTATTATACTGGGTGAAAGTGCACTAAACTGTACTGTTGAGATATTACTGTTTCTATCATTTTACTGGACATTAAAGGCATTGAATTTACTGAATCTACTGTCCTGAGTGCCTTGGATTGAGGTGTCTTACTGTTTGTGTGTTTTTGCTGGTTCTTCTGAAAAGTTTAAAAATACTACAGATGATTCAACAAACTGATGAACTGTGTGTAAACTGTGTGTAAACTTTGAAAAAAATTGGTAATATCTTAAATAAGCATGTTATTAAAGTTTATAGCAAAGACTGAATCTTGGATATCAATAAAATTAGGATGTGAATAACTTCAACTCCCAAATGGGACTTAAGTTTCAATGATCTAACAATAAGATTATAACAATTATTACAATAATTCAAAATTTGCAAACTTGCTCAGAGGCACATATTAAACTTAAGAATAAAACACTGCCCAAATTTACAATAACTATGGTAATAAGACAAGTTTGTCCTTTAGCTGCAAGACTTTTGTCTTAACCATTAATCCATTTTATATAAACTTCAGGAAAATAACCACTGTTCCTGTAGTTAATAAAAAAGAGTTGTCTGTATTAACTAAGTCTAATGATTTAATGATTATTACAGCCAATATTAACAAAGATATGGAAAGTATTAGAAATCTGTTAAGTGAAATTTATGACTTGATATCAAATAAATTATGATAAATTAGAAAGACTACAAATTCTTGGGAAAGATCCATATGGTTTTGCTAGATGTCATGTACACCAAATGTAGTCAAAACAAAATTTTTATGTATTCACCTTAACTCTAACTTTGATACCATCATATAAAATACATGTTCTTTATATTTTCAGAAAATGTACTTTTGTTAAAAAATACAAAATAAACATTTTATATGTTTGGTAGTGTTAATATTGCAAAGATGATGTCTTTGCCAATGTTATTTCCTATCTAAAATATATTAGTTCCTTCTACTTTAAAATGGATAGCTGAAGTTAAAAGTATTTTTAAAAAGTGTTTGTGGAGAGGTGGGTCACCAAGATTCCCATGGAATGTAATCATTGCACCTATTGAGCAAGGTGGATTACTATTGCCAAATATCCAGAAATATGTTGCGGATAATGTTTTTTACAAATATTATTAGTTTGGAATATTCTCATAAAAGTATAATGTAATTAAGTAAAGCTGTCCTGATTAAATCTAATTGGCTGATGCCAAGATTGATGAAATAAATCTAAATGGCTGATACCAAGATTAATGAAATTGATTTAATCAGATTTTGGAATAATCAAGTATTTTGTTCCCTACAGATTAGCAATATTAGTATTATTTCAAGAAATTGAGATCCCATAGGAAAAATATCAAATTAGTAGTTGCTATCCTATGATATGATTTTTATTTCTATCAATATCTTTGAGTACATGAGAAGAAGTTTGTCAACAGAATAAATCAGACTGTCCATTACTAATGAGATTATATAAATAAATGTTAGATTTGTTTGAGAAAATAATAAGACCAGTAAATATGATTTAATCGCTGTAAAAACAGCATTAGCTATAAAACTAGCAAGCAGTCACTGCAGATATTAGACAATAGGTGGTAAATATGTACAAATGGTAGAAGAGGTACTATGTCTTCTTCAGAAGACAGAGGTCGATACTAAGAAAATAATTTCACACTTGGTTGTAGGACTATCACAAGGGTTCCTGCTGATGCCATTTCAAATGAAGCAAAATAATAAGACAACATTTGGACTGAAAGTTTCAGCTCCATTTTTTTGGGATAGAACCCCCCACATAATTCCCATAGGAGGGGTTATTATCCTGTCCCCCATTAATATGATTTTTATGATGTTGCTGTCCCATGGAGAAAATAGATACTTCCCCCACAGATTATACATCTGACCAGCTATTCATTTGCTCACTGTTGGTCATCTCACAAAATTTCCTACCCCAACCTGAGCTTGCAGTTTTAATTCAGAGCATGAAATTTTCTCAGTGGTTGAGTAAATATTTCTCGGTACAACATTATTGTAATATGTTACTTGAGACCAACCAGGAGGACTGGTAGATTCATCTGTACTTCATCTATCAATGATATTGAAACTGTTTTCAAATGATAGCATAAATAATGACAAAAGATAAGTGGTTTAAATATTTATTAAAGGTGACTTGTAGGACATGTCACAGTGTTAAGTGTAGTAAAACATGTTAATTGCTGGTTTGAATTTAAAATAATGCCAGAATGCAGCTATTATAAACAGAGGCATTGATTTATGCTTCTTAAAAGACAAAACTCCTTTATTGTCATATGGGATCTTGAAATTATATACACTATGTGATCATTTCTGGTCATTACCATGCTTTCAATACTTTTTTAGCATAAACATACCTATAGACAGAAAGATAGATATAGCGTGTGTGCTTGTGTGTGTGTGTGTGTGTGTGTGTGTGTGTGTGTGTGTGTGTGTGTGTGTGTGTGTGTGTGTGTGTGTGTGTGTGTGTGTGTGTGTGTGTGTGTGTGTGTGTGTGTGTGTGTGTGTGTGTGTGTGTGTGTGTGTGTGTGTGCGTGCGTGCATGTGTGTGTGTGTCTGCATATATGTATATGCAAAATTAAGAAAGAGTTTAGCAAAGAATACTCAGTAAAGCAAACAGAATTATACGTGAATATGAGAAGAAATAGCGGTAGTGTTGAATGAGTGCTCTGGTCAGAATGCCAAGCTGCATGAAAATCTTGTGATTTTCTAATCGTTAGATGGTCTAAAATTCATAATTTTCTATTCTTATTCAGAGAAAATAGAAATTCAGTGCCCCTGGTTATAAATTATTAAGACAAGTGTTCCTTTAAAAGTTAGAGCAATAGTTAAAACATTCTCACACCATGGTGCCTTTGACTTCAATGAATTATCTCAGTGTTGTGTAGCTACCTGTTCATTATGATTCCACTAGTATGAGACAAAGCTTTACTGATAGCAGAGGTACAATGAATTCTCTGCCAAGTATCACAATACAATAAAATTGTTGTATGAAATAATAACAATTAGCTTCTTTATAGGTCTTGTTATACCAGTACTTCTGGCCTGAGAAATCTCATTCCCTACAAGAGAAATGTGAAGAGTTAGCTTTTGGGAATAGGAAGGGGTTAAAAGCCGACATCCTACCTTTGAATCACTATTTTGTTTACAGGTGGCCCTAGTTTTAAGTGTGTTTGTTAGGTATGTCAGATACAAACTGTTTAGTGGGATTATCTTCATGTACCAGTATTTGTGTGTAAATGCTTGACTCTTAAGCACTGAGTGTGCAAGTCAGCAATAATAACATGGTACATATGTTAGACTGTACCACAGTATATGTAATGTTGTAACAACAATGTTCTTATATTATTTCATTTTTACAGTCCAATTATATATTGAGACTCACACAGGGCCTGGGTCATGGCTGAAAAGGATCACTTAACCAAATAAGAAATTGCAATAAATAAATAAATAAATAACCAAATACATACATACATAAAAGCCAATGTGAGGAAAAGGAACACTCAGCATGCGTTAGCAAATAGGATCCTAGGTGAGTATGGGATGCAAGTTATGCTACAATTTATGGAGCAACAACCGAGCAGGTGAGGGATGTTCTGGGTTTTAGTAGTGGCTGACTAGTCTAGACCAATACAGAGTGTAGCAGCTGTTGTTAGTGCCCAGAAATGTTTAGCTCCCTGTGAGCTTTTTGGGGCTTGCAAGGTGAAGAATGGTATTGACACTGGAGGAGGGGATGAGGAGATGATGTTAAGAAAAAGCTAATATCTCTCAGCTGAGATCATTTACTCTTAAAAAATAATGATACAACTTGACAGAATAGTCAGTTGGGGAAGAGGTGGAACAAAACGATGGGAGAGAAGAATGGAGAGACCTTTGGAGAATATAAGATACAAAGCTATTAGACCCCAACATAAAACCTGTCCATTGGGCAAAGCAGACTTGGCAAAGCCACCCTTATCACAAGATGGACCAGAAGAAGTTGAATTCTTAAATACAAATCTGGATGGGCTCTGGTGCTGAGATATTTTAGCATCTTCTTGATACTGAGCTTGTTTCTTTTTTAATCTCTGGTCTTTTTATGGTCACTGGGGTCATGTCCATAATCCTGAGTTATGAAGGTGGTAAACAATCAAGGATCTGTTACCAAAACAAGTGGTCCTGCCAGAATGGAGGCATATTTCTCTGATCAGGAGTTCAGGCAGTGAAGGGCCAATTAGAAGCCATGCAAGTTGCATGGGAAAACTAAGGGCCTTTGCTATTGTTATCTTTTTGTCTTCATTGGTACTTTTGAAGAAGGGGTTTGGAGTTTAGTATGCATCTTAACTGAAAGTGTTTGCAACTGAGCACTAGCCAATGGTGATGACCAAACGTTTCCCTAAAATATTTAAGACTGACTAATACAAACAATTTAATAAGTAAAGGAAGTGTTGCTTAGAGTGACATTTTTGTTTTGTAAAGAAAATGGGCACTGGAATGCGGGTTGGAGGCCATGCCTTCAGTATTTGCTTTAATACATTTTCTAAGTCTTCTACTCAAATGTTTATTTATAAATATTGAATCAGCTGCTATGTATTTTTTCTTCTATGGGGCATCCATTGGTATTACTATTTTAAAAGACAATGGCATTAGGCCACTGTTAGAATTTGAGTATGTAAGGAACTAAACAACTGAAAAATGCTCAATTTTTATTTTTATTTTTATTTTATTTTTTTTTTGAGTAGGAGTAAATTTAATAAGTTCTTATAGAAGGACCAACTTAAGGGGTGTTAGAAATGAGTCTAACATATACTTTTGCATGAAAAAAGTTCAGTCTAATAAATGAATTTGTATGAAAAAGGTTTCTGTTGTTTTAATAAACTTTGCACAATAATATTTTATATACAACTTATAAGATGGGCTTTATAATACATATGTCAGTAATATGAGTATGGCTGACTTTAATAACTATGCCAAAGGGGGAATTTTCTATAGATATCTGTTTTGAAAATAGATGAGGATGATATTCAGAAACTAAACTTACTATAGATTTGCATTGTAGTAAAAACTTGGTTAGCACTAACATTGTATAAAGGGATAAAGCTTGCAGCCAATTATTTTTATATATATTTGCTGAGTTTAGAGGAATTACAGATATAAATTTCTTCAAAATGAAAATAATGTGGGATGAGGTAGAAAATAAAAAATAAAAAGTCTGAGGGATTTAAGAGATATGATACATGGATATGGAGGGAGTGTGTTAATGCAGATGAAAGGCACGGAATGTGTGGCAAAGAGAAGATGGATGAGCAGATGAGCAAGTGGTGGGTCTGAGCTTCTCTTTTCTTTCAAGTATTAGGAAGATACTGTGGGAGAGGCAAGGTTAATAGACTTACTGATATCAAGGGACTTGACGGAGAGTTACCTATGAGTATGGCCTACAGTAGCTTAGGCCGATCATGATGGGTAGTGGGTGTTGTGTGTGGTACATGCACACCCAAAGGCCCAGTGAGCCTATCTCCAGTGCAATGGTAGCCAGACCTAGAATGGAGAAGAAAGGGGGGTTGAGAGAAGCTCCACAAATGGGGTACACAATACCATTAAAGGGGAAAAAATACTTGCTATAGTTAGCATGGAAAAGTTGGATCTCATTTGTTCACAGGAACTGAAGTTAAATATGTGGATTAAGGGAAATTACAGAAGAGAGAGTGTAAGTGAATAGACAAGGATTGTGTCATGGGGCTAACTACAATATAATGATAACTTCTTTTGACTGGATAAGATGACTTTAAATATCAGTTGACCTAGATGATTTCCTGATTACTAAGGTTTCATGGTGGTCAAAAGAGAGGGAGATTTCGATCAGACTTCATTCAATCAGGCACATACTTCTCCTATACCTCTCAACCACTTAGAGCAAGAAATCTGGACAAAGCCATAAATAAAAGTGGGGCAAAGGCCCCAAAATAAGGACACATTTTAAATACTATTCTTACAAACTTTTAAAGTTGATAGAAGAATAGGTTTTGCATTCATGTGAATTTTCTGAAAGGTTTGAAGTCTGAAACTCAAATGTCTGTCATTATTTTCCAACTTTAATCTTTAATAATTTGCCACTGATTTGCCAGAAAAACAAACTTTTATGAAAAATGGTTCCAAAAATATGAGGCAAAAAAATGGACATTCTGCAACAATCTGTACAGCTAAGAGGTATGACTTCTCCTGTGGTGTTTATGACTAATACAATGCTGTCTAGATTGTGTAAAAAGATAGGTAGGAGGTACAATGTTCAGAATGGGAAATTTGGGTGTGTATGTTTGAGTGTTTCAATGTGCATCCGTGTGACTATGCATAACACTTGGTGTTGTATCTACTTCCCCTAAGAAAAAACATTTAAACTTCCTTGGTGGCACAAGTTGTAAATGTAGTGATCTTAGAGAAACAAAGCAGCTGATGCCGGGTTCAAATCCAGTCAAGTGTTAATTTTAGGGGGTTGGGTTTTGCATGATGCTTAAGGTCTTCACCTCATAGATACAAGGTGCAGGGTTTTATTCTGACCTCAGATTACTGGCTAGGCTTAAATGGCCCTTTTGAGCAGTTAGTGTAGTATTCACCTATGAACATATCAAGGTGGTAAGATCCTGGACAAACATGTCTGTATGAGGTGGGGTACTGGTTGTGCTGTAAGATGTAAATGACAGTTGCTTACTAAATGTGAGAATGCTGTACTTTTTTAATTTAATTTAGCCCATTTTCTGTACAGATTTAGGTCTGTAAGGATTATTTCTTGCAGTAGGGATTCCTTATCTGGGGGTATCGGATAAAGACCCTCAGCTACAGACATCTGCAAACTCAATTAGCTATAGGCCTGGGTTTATCATTTGACACAGAAAATCAGAAATCTGGATAAGGAGCTTCTGCAAATAGAATGGCAGCTAAAGGCTGAATTAGACAGACGGGGTGCAATATAGTGGAAGTGGGAACAGCAGAGGATAAGCTTTTAGTATGGTAATTAAAGGGACAGAGAAAAGGTGGTAAAGTCATGGTTTGAGGAATGGGTGTGATCAGTGATGAATGCCAGACACAAAATAGGGTTTCACGGGAACATTGACAGTAGTGGTGGCTTCCATAAGACATAAGAACAGGGTTAAAGATAGGGGTGGTCATACACTCATCCTATAGACATTTATAAATTGGTCAGAGTAGGGATTGGGCATATGATGCTGACACTGTTTAATGAGATACTATAGGAGGTGATGGTTGTGTTGTTTTAAAACACGGGAGAAAGTGAAGATCCAGCAAAATGCAGGCAATCTCCCTCTATAATGTATTTCCAGGCTTGATAGTTGTTGCTGAAGCACCTACCAAGGGGAGAAAACGCTGAGAGAAGAAAGGAGCCACTTTTGAGATTTTAAGTATTTTCTTCTGATTTATTTCTTAGAAAAACTGCATTGCCGCCTACTTTTCGGTGTTTTCTTGCTTGCAAAAGATGATATCTGTGTTAGAAACAGTATTTAGAACATACCTAGAGCCTGTTTATTGCATTTTTTGTGTTGCACTTAATTTAAAATCATTTTTCTTAAAATTGCATTTTACCTGCCTCTGACCTAGCACACACGTGTTGGGGTCATTTATTGCACTGTTCTGACTAGATTGCTACTTGGGTGTCTCTGCTATCTTTAAACAAAAACAAAAAAAAATCTTGCTATTTTCCCACTTTCTATAATTTAAAAAAAAGTTCAGTTACAGAGTTGCTGTTCTGAACTGTTTATAAGTTTCTTGGAGGCCAGTGCTTACTTGGGCTAAAGGGAAGTCCCTGTGTTCACCAGTGGCAGTGGTTAACACTGAGCAGCCTGCCTCTCTGTAGGAGTGGTTACTGCCTAGAAACTGGAGTTTTATTAGCCATTTTGGGTCAATTCCAAACTCCTTGATCTCTCTCTCTTAAAACCCTGCAGCAGCGTGGTTTTGGCGTCTTTCCAGGCTTGATAGTTGTTGCTGAAGCACCTACCAAGAGGAGAAAATGCTGAGAGAAGAAAGGAGCCACTTTTGAGATTTTAAGTATTTTCTTCTGATTTATTTCTTAGAAAAACTGCATTGCCTACTTTTCGGCATTTTCTTGCTTGCAAAAGCTGATATCTGTGTTAGAAACAGTATTTAGAACATACCTAGAGTCTGTTTATTGCATTTTTTGTGTTGCACTTAATTTAAAATCATTTTTCTTAAAATTGCATTTTACCTGCCTCTGACCTAGCACACACGTGTTGGGGTCATTTATTGCACTGTTCTGACTAGATTGCTACTTGGGTGTCTCTGCTATCTTTAAACAAAAACAAAAAAACAAAAAAATCTTGCTATTTTCCCACTTTCTATAATTTAAAAAAAAGTTCAGTTACAGAGTTGCTGTTCTGAACTGTTTATAAGTTTCTTGGAGGCCAGTGCTTACTTGGGCTAAAGGGAAGTCCCTGTGTTCACCAGTGGCAGTGGTTAACACTGAGCAGCCTGCCTCTCTCTGTAGGAGTGGTTACTGCCTAGAAACTGGAGTTTTATTAGCCATTTTGGGTCAATTCCAAACTCCTTGATCTCTCTCTCTTAAAACCCTGCAGCAGCGTGGTTTTGGCGTCTTTCCAGGCTTGATAGTTGTTGCTGAAGCACCTACCAAGAGGAGAAAATGCTGAGAGAAGAAAGGAGCCACTTTTGAGATTTTAAGTATTTTCTTCTGATTTATTTCTTAGAAAAACTGCATTGCTGCCTACTTTTCGGCATTTTCTTGCTTGCAAAAGCTGATATCTGTGTTAGAAACAGTATTTAGAACATACCTAGAGTCTGTTTATTGCATTTTTTGTGTTGCACTTAATTTAAAATTGTTTTTTCTTAAAATTGCATTTTACCTGCCTCTGACCTAGCACACGTGTTGGGGTCATTTATTGCACTGTTCTGACTAGTTTGCTACTTGTGTGTCTCTGCTATCCTTAAACAAAAACAAAAAAAAAAAATCTTGCTATTTTCCCACTTTCGATAATTTAAAAAAAGTTCAGTTACAGAGTTGCTGTTCTGAACTGTTTGTAAGTTTCTTGGAGGCCAGTGCTTACTTGGGCTAAAGGGAAGTCTCTGTGTTCACCAGTGGCAGTGGTTAACACTGTGCAGCCTGCCTGTCCCTGTAGGAGTGGTTACTGCCTAGAAACTGTAGTTTTATTGGCCATTTTAGTTCAATTCCAAACTCCTTGATCTCTCTCTCTTAAAACCCTGCAACTCTCTTTTTGCGCGGTCTTTGGCACAGAGCAGCATCGGGCATACCTGGCTCCACAAAGTCTGTGCTGCAAATTTTCCCTTAGAACTAGGCAAGCCTCAACTCAAGTGCTTCAGATCAACTGCTCGTATTGCAGCACTTGCATAACCCAAGTCAGCACTTGTCCAAATCTCTTAGATAACACTATTATTTTCCAAATCTCCTTGACAGCACTATTATAATACAGCATAAGACCCTCGATTGTCCACAAGACAAGTGAAATTTACTTTTCCAAGCATGTCCAAAGGTCAGCTTCAGGTATACTCACCAGCTCATCTGGTGGAATTGGGCATTCTGTGGCAATGTCACAACTGCCTCATGTATACAGACAACCCTCTCCTCTTACCTCTAGACAAAAACACTTGTAAGAGATGCAAATACACAGCCAGACTGGAGACTAAGCACTCTCAACCCATGACTGTAACAGACAGTCAAAAGGAAAAGAGACACACTAGCATCACACCACCAGTCACACATGGATCTACAAAACAAGCACCGGCAAAACATACACATAAATACACAAAAACATATTCGGAGGCACTAGGTACCAATCTGAAAAAGAAACATTGCCCTCCAAAGCAGACAAGCAAGCAACCTGCACCTCCAAGCACAAGCCAGAAAACACATAATTCACCTCAGCAGTGTGCCTCACGACAGCCCCTAAGGCAAAACACCATACCCAACATGCTAGTAATAGGAGACTCTATAGTAAGGCACACAGATGTTCCACTCACCAGGCTGAACAAGGAGAAGGTTACTGTAAGCTGCCTGTCGGGTGCTAGGATCCACCACATAACACAGGCACTTAGGTCACTCCAGAACAAGTACAAGTATGACGCTGTCATTGTACATGTTGGTGTGAATGATCTAAGACATACCTCCCTGGACTACGTGAAAAGAAACATCGAGGAGCTCTCTGATCATGTAGCCCAAGCTGGTATGCCCCTGACCTTGAGTAGCATACTACCTTCACCTAGAATGATACCACAATACAAAGACAAAATGATCAATTTCAACAATTGGCTAAGCATCTGGTGTCATTCTAAGGGTATCCAGTGTCTGTCTGCCTGGGATGACATGATAGACAAGCCTCGCTGTTTTGCCAGAGGTGGTTTGCACCTGTCACCCCTAGGCTTTCGAATACTGGCCAAGGCTCTTGCCGTCCCCATAGTGCCTTTTTTAGGCAAGGCTCAAAGGACAAACCAACCACCGTAACCAGCACAGGTAACAAAAAACTAAGGGTAATGCTACTCAGTGCCAGAAGTCTCAACCTCAAAATGCATGCAGTCAAGGCACTCCTCAGTATGGAGAAAATTGATGTTTGTGCTGTGACGGAAACCTGGTTCAAGGTTCCAGAGAGCACCCCAGCACTACCAGGTTACAATTCATATCATACCTTCCGGCCTCAGTTACCAGATCGCAGTACAAAGGGCGGAGGTGTATCCATATTCATCAAGGATACCCACATCTCCAGGTTAGTGGCGCAGCATGATGCCCCAGAGATCATCCATGCACAACTATCAGCAGGCAAAACCACATTTCAAGTCGTAGCCTGTTATAGATTGCCCACCATGTCCCAAGATGCTCACTCAGCATTCCTTGAGGCATTGGAAAATATAAAGGTCCTACCCAACACCATAATTTTGGGTGATTTCAACTACCCTGGTATAGACTGGGTGAACTACCAAAGTTCTAACTCCTATGCCCAGCGGTTCATAGAATTTATAAATTCAAATGCCCTTGAACAACTGGTATGTTCTCCCACTAAAGGGGACAACATATTGGATTTAGTCATCACAAATATAGGTGCCCATTGTACCACACCCATTATCACTTCCTCTCTGGTCAGATCAGACCACAAACTGATAACCCTAGACATCCTCACCCCTCCACCTCCTCCAGTCAATGAAACCATCATAAAAAACCTTTCCAAAGCAAACTTCAAACTACTTGTGTCAGAAGTGGAAAGCTTCACTATTCCCTTGCAGAAGGATAATGATATCCAGGATGCAGAATCCTACACCAAGACACTTTATATACATCTTCAGGATTGCATGGACCGTTCTATCCCAAATGAAACCAAAACTCCTTCCTCAAGCAAGAAGAAACCAGTCTGGTGGACCCCGGCCATAAGCAAACTATACAATAAAAGGAGGAGACTTATACAAAAAAAGGCCAAATCTCAAGTAGAAAAATCTTCCCTGATCAGCTTTAGTAAGAAATTGAGGGCCCTCATCAAGTCAACTAAAGCCAATTTCAAAAAGAAAGTTGCCAAGGATGCCAAGGATAACCATAAGGCCTTATATGGTTATGTCAAAAACCTAAATGGCAATGCTCAGGTCTGTTCTGAGCTAGTACAAAATGGAACAAAATACACTGACCCCACTGACATTGCCAACATCTTAGCTGACAGGTTCAGTGCAAATCTCCCCCCCCTCACCACCTACAGGGCCTATTACTATTCCAGGGAATTGTGTAACTCCAAGTATTACTGACACATTGATTAATAAGGCTCTATCTAAAGCTAAAAATACTGCCTCCATGGGACCAGATGGTGTCCCAGGCTGTGTCATACGCAAGCTCCAAAATCAATTAACCCCGCATCTGAATACCTTGTTCAGTCTCAGCCTCTCGACAGGATATGTGCCCATAGAATGGCGCACAGCAATGGTGGTTCCACTGCACAAGGGTGGGCCCACAACCGACCCTGGGAACTACCAACCAATAAGCCTGACCAGTCTGATCTGTAAGGCAATGGAGCGAATCATTAATGAACTCATAAATGGAGAGATTGGGCATCTCCAAACACTTGACCCCACATAGTTCGGCTTTGTCAAGGGCAGATCATGCCTCCTGAACCTGGTGGACTTCTTTGAGACAGTTACTCAGGCTATTGATAAGGGAAAGGAGGTACACACAGCTTACCTTGACCTTGCTAAAGCATTTGACACCATTCCCCATTTGGGTATTATTGATAAACTCACCAACCTGGGCATAAACCCTTATGTCACAAGATGGATCACAAACTGGCTCTCAGACAGATCCCACAAAGTAAGAGTAGCGGGATCTATGTCCAAATCCAGACCAGTAATGAGCGGTGTACCTCAGGGCTCTGTCCTGGGGCCCCTCCTGTTTGGCATATACTTCTCAGAAGTACAGACAAGCACTGAAGGGCTGTGGCTGACCAAGTTTGCGGACGACTGCAAACTGGGTGCTATAATAGAGTGTCCAGCCGACATGGATATCCTCCAGAAGGGCCTTAATGAGACTGATGCATGGTGTCAAAGCCATGGTCTCAAGCTAAATGCTAAAAAATGCATAGTAATCCCCTTTGGAAAAAACAGAGAACCCACGAACTACCACATAGGAGGTAACCCCCTGAAATCTGAAGTAGTAATAAGGGATCTAGGGACCCAAGTAGATAGTCAGCTTTCCTTTGATAACCATGTTGCCAAGGTGGTTAGAAAATCCTTCTATGTGATCCATCTGATCATGAAAGGGTTCGCATCAAGATCTAAGGATGTAGTGGTGCCCCTCTACTCTTCCCTCATCAGACCCATTATTGAGTACAATGCACCAATTGGAATGTACCTGGCTAGGCATCTCCAGCAGCTGGAGAGACCACAGAGGTACCTCACTAAGAGGATTACTGGCCTCAAACAGTTGCCCTATGCAGCACGATTGAAAAACTAAGGCTTTTCTCTGTTGCATACCGCCTTCTCAGAGGCGATCTCTGTCTAACATACAGAGCCATGTCCAACCCAGAACTGTTGAACATGCTCCATCTTAGCAAAACCAAATCCACTCGAGCTACACGCTCTAGGGATATAAACCTCAGCACAACAATGAATAGAACATGCTGGAGGGATAGATTCCCTTTGCAAAGACTTCCCTTGCTATGGAACAAGGTCCCAATCTACATAAGACAGAGCCCCTCACTATCACTCTTCAAGAGGAACCTTGACGAGTGGATGGGTAACAGAAAGTTCACACCAGGGATCATACCAACAGCTCTACTAGATAGGGGCCAAGGGTACTAGCTGCTAGATCAAGGGCCTAGGGAACTAACCAAAGGGGCGGTGAATACCGCACAATGTGGCTGGGCTAATATATGCCTTCGGGCAGATAGCCCAGTACCTACCTATGAACCTATGAACCTATGTGGTTGCTAAACTCTTGGCAAAATTTTATTACAGGAATTTTTGCCAAAGGTAATAGTAGTCTTTCAGGTAGGCTTTGTAAAGAATTTATTTTAACACACAGATGGAGATTATGTTTACATTTTATTGGTAAGAAGGAAAGCAAGGTGGGGAGAAAGCAGGAGTAGTTTAAATGAATAAGCAAAAAGCCATTAATTTGATAAAATGAAATTTCATGTTTCAAGCAGTTGAGCAATTAGGCAGGTTATGGGGACTGTACTCTATTAATTGGGATAGAAGCAGTATGCCAGAGCCCTGGTGTAGTGATTACAATTAATGGTGGTCTTTCAGAAAAAGTAATGCAGGCTGCAAATCACGGCACAGTTGTAGAATACAGAATCCACTTTATTAACTTCAGAACATAAAAATCCAGAGATGAACGCTTTCATCCAAAAAGATCTAGACTTCATCAGATAGTTTAACACACATAGGTGCTTCCTTTTTATACAGTTTCAACAGGAAGTTCCACCCAGTTTTAAACTAATTAATTATATCATTAAAAACACAATATTTGCAGTCAATAACCTAAAAAGCAGAAAAAAAAGACAAACTGTAAAATATTTCATAGAACACACCACTCTATAAAACACTGTATAAACACTGCTACTAAAATGACAGTGTATAATAAATATATTTAAATATATACATTAAAAATATGTTTCAGAAAAGAGGCTATCCTTGTAAGTTTGTCAGTGATATAATGATTGAGGTTGTTCACAAGAGAGAGCATGGGTTTTATGTACCTTTACTTTCTTGTAATATGATCGACAATAGTCCATCTACCAGTAATCATGAAACCAGTACTGTTACAAGTAATAGTGATTATAATAGGTTCATAGGTTCATAGGTTCATACTAGGCTATCTGCCCGAGGGCATTTACAAGCCTACGCCACCCCTTTAGTATGGGGAACTATACCCATTATTTTGCTGTGCCTCTGTTGAGCAGTGACACTGAGGTAATCCCTGGGGTATATCTGCGATCTCCCATCCATTGGTCAAGATTTCTCTTGAACAAGGCCAGCGAGGTGCTCTGCCTCACATATACCGGGATTTTATTCCACAGCATAGGGAGTCTTTGGGTGATCTCTGACGGATCTAGATTTTTGAGGTGAAGCATATTCATCAAATCTGGGTTTGACATGGCCTTGTATGTTAGGCAAAGGTCACCTCTGAGCACTGAATAGAGCTGGAGTTCTTTCAGTCGGGCAGCATAGGACAGATGTTTGAGACCCTTTATCCCTTTGGTGAGGAACTTTTGTGGCCTCTCCAGCTGCTGCAAGTGTCGGGTCAGATACATTCCGAATGGGGCATTGTACTCAATCATTGGTCTGATGAGTGATGAGTATAGGAGACTATGACCTCCTTGATCTAGATGAGAATCCCTTCATGATAAGGTGGGCAATGTAGAAGGTCTTCCTAACTACTTTAGCTACATGGGTGTTGAATGACAGACTACTATCAACCTGGGTCCCCAGGTCCCTGATAACTTCTTCTGTACTCAGTGGATTGCCACCTATTTGGTAGCTAGGGTAACCTTGTTTTCTTTTGGCATTTAACTTTAGGCCATGGCTCTGGCACCAGTTATCCGTTTCTGTGAGACCCTTCTGAAGGATATCTGTGTCAGATGTGTTTCTAGTTTGCAGTCATCTGCAAACTTTGTCAGCCATAACCCTCCTGTGTTTGCTTGTACTTGGAAAAGTAGATGCCAAACAAGAGTGGGCCCAGGACTGAGCCCTGTGGTACACCACTTGTGACAGGCTTTGAGTCTGACATGGCGCCAGCAACTCTGACCCTGTGGGTTCTGTCACTCAGCCAGTTTGCAACCCATCTTGTGATGTATGGGTTAACATTTAAGCTGATGAGTTTTCAATGATACCCGAGTGGGGTATTGTATCAAAGGCGTATGGACTGCCTTTCCCTCATCAATGGCTTTGGTGACTGTTTCAAAAAGTCAACCAAGTTTAGAAGGCATGATCTGCCTTTGACAAAGCCAAACTGGGATGGATCCAAAGTCTGCAAATTCCTATGTCTTTGTTATGAGGTCCATTATGATCCTCTCCATGGCTTTGCAGATAAGGCTTGTCAAGCTAATGGGCGGTAATTTCCAGGGTCGGTGGAGGCACCGCCTTGTGAAGTGGGACCACAGTTGCAGTATCCAGAGGTAAGACTATGATTAAACAGCTGTCCTAGCTGTGGGTTTAATTCCTCATTGAGTTCGTGGAGCACACAGCCGGGGACACCATCAGGTCCCATGGATGCTGTGTTTTTGCTTGGAGAGAGCAGTTCTCACTTGGGCGTTGGAGATGTTTGGGGCTGCATCGCTTGGTATAGACTCCTTTTTGGGGGAGGGGAGGTTTGCACTGAACCTGTCAGCCAGTATGTTGGCAATGTCTGTAGGATCAGTAATCTTCACATCATTTTGAACTAGTTCTGAGCATATCTGGGAGTTTCCTCCCAGGTTTCTAAAGAAGGCCT
>NC_056740.1:259655175-259710175 GCF_019279795.1 Protopterus annectens | reverse complement strand
TAAGGACAGATAAGTTGCACAGATGGCACACTGCACAACACTGGCAATGGGAATTTGGCAAACAGGGTGTGGATGCAAATCATCCATTGTGAAATGCAGAAATACATATCTACCTATGCACTATCAACTTATGACATGTTACAAACTGTACAGCAGTCATGCAGGGATGTGTATGACCAATATTAGATGTGTGTTGTAGGGTAATAAATAAGGCTCACAGTACAAATTGGATAAATAAACACATATCCAAGTAGTCTGTCAGCAGTACAAGTTGTAAGCCAAGCAACATCACAGATAAGCACATGCAGATCTAATAATGCTTGATAACTCCAGCAGATGACAGAAACAAACCTCTAACCATGCACGTGAAAGGCAAACCAAGTACAGTGCCAAACAGCAGTACTGCAGTAAAGCAGCAAAATGTCTGCTAAATACACAAGTAGGATTACACAACCCAAACAAATGTGTCATGGAACACATATATGTCTCACATATATGCCATGTCAAAGGCAACACAGGTATAGGCGCATATTCAGTGTCCCAAATGGAATATACTTGAAAGCAATGTCAATACACATACACATATCAAAGACAAAAATCTAGCACTATAGCTTAAAAATATATCAGGTTGTACACATGGATTTCAACAACATACATTGGTTAACATTCGAGTACAATGAGAACAAGGATGTATTGCAAACAGTAGCCATCAACCTGTGTGCAGATGTCCTATATCTGTAAAATGGGCATACATTTGACATATGTTCACCATGTCAAAAATGTAATACATGGCAACGGTCAATAACTGCAACAAAGGCAAACATATCTGCAAAATATAATATGGAAACATGAAAGTGGAAATGTGGTGGACAAACTGGGCCCACATCAGGGAAAAGCAGGACAACAAGGTAAGTTTACACATTGGAAATGCATGCGTACAGCACACAGGATGCTGTTGTAGTCAACCCAAAATATATTCAAGCAAATGGAAAATATATGGCACATGGGCAGGCTGATTGCTGATGTTAGAAAGAAATGGGCATGATTAAATCACACATATATAGTAACATGCAATCATGTAACATTAACGGACATAGCTAAGCAAGCTAAGAATTTCAATCACCTAAACATATCCTGCCATGCCAATGTCGAATAAACAGCCACAGGGGTATGTCATGCACCCTGCTCATTACTGAGCAGAAGACACTTCTGTGAGCATCATTACAGCACATCAGTGGTAAGTCAGTGAATGCTCACATGTAAAAGATACAGTTGTGTGTCAGTATGGATCCAACTATGTGCAGACATGTACAATCATTAGGTACTGTGTACAACTATCGGCGTAAGGTGTCTACCTATGTAAATAAGTAATGAACATGGAAATGTAACATAAGGCAAACATGGCATAATGTTCTGTTACAGAATAAATTATCATTACCACAGTGTATACAATAATACTACTTTGGCATGCCATGCAGTCTGAAAAAGTCTGCCCATAGGTATGACATACCTGTATGTGACCTCACATGGCATCAGCATTGCTAACACATGGCACATAACACCACATCATGCCATTGGGATATCATGACAGCTGTCATCCAAACAAAATGAGAAATGACCTTTAATTCTGTTGCACATTCATGACATGGCAATACACAAGTACAAACCAAACCCCAGTGGTAGTGCTGGACTATGGACAACATCTGTTGTCTGTCAGTTTCCCCTCAGTAAAATACATCTTTAGAAAATAATTGTTGTAACACTTGCTACACATTAACTGCCAAAATGCATGGACCGCTCAATTTGTGATGAACGTGTAGTCTTAATCTGTGTCATGCACACATTGAAGCATAATTAAAAGTCACATGAAGAAATAACATAAGCATGGCAGCTACATGTTATACATACATTACTGTGCATATACAGTCCAATCAATTATATGATAATCAGCATACTGGCACCATAACACAATTGGAGCACACATATAATACTTACGGACTTGAGGGACCAGGCTGATGGGGCTGAGTCTCACGAATGATCTCACAGGCTATCTCCCTGAACAAGTCATGCATCACCCTTGCCATATTCTGGAAGAATGTACCCATCATGCCCCTCATCTGTGTTTGAGACCCATCAGCCACAACCTCCCAGATATCAGCCCAATAATTATCTCTGCTCTGGTCCGGGCATTGTCTTCTCCGGGATTTAGCAGATATGATGGCTTGGGCAGGTGCTGGTCCAACTTGCTCATCATCGTCATCATCATTGTCATCATCAGAGGACTCCAGCACTAGCCTGGTTTGTGCTTTTAATCTCCATGTGCTCTGTCAAGATGAAATATAAAACATGACAAATGAAAAGCAAATGTCTGTCATGCTGCACATTCCCATGAAGATCATAGCTGACCTTAAACTAAAACTAACGTGCATATCTACAATCTAACATATTTAATTAACATCCCATACAACTGTGAGCTCTGTAAATGCAAATATGACACTGAAGGTATAGTTACATCCATCAAAATTGTAACTGGGGGCCATAATTGACTCACCTGCTGACACAAGCATCCTCCAAAAAGGTCTCACAGAGACGGATAACTGGTGCCAGGGCCATGGCCTAAAGCTAAATGCCAAAAAGTGCATAGTCATCCCCTTTGGGAAAAACAAAGTGCCCACAAATTACCACATAGGTAGTAATCCATTACGTATGGAAGAAGTAATTAGGGATTTGGGGACCCAAGTAGATTGAAATCTCTCCTTTGACAATCACATTGCCAAAGTGGTTAGAAATACATTCTATATAGCTCACCTTATCACGAAGGGGTTCATATCTAGATCAAGAGATGTCATTGTGCCCTTCTACTCATCACTCATCAGGCCCATAATTGAATACAATGCCCCATTTGGGATGTAACTTACCCGACACCTGCTACAACTAGAAAGACCCCAAAAGTACCTCACCAAGAGGATCAAGGGACTCAAACAGATGCCCTACGCAGTTAGGCTAAAGAAACTCCAGCTCTACTCAGTTGCTTACCGCCTACTCAGAGGCGATCTGTGCCTGACGTATAAAGCCATGTCCAACCCAGAATTAATGGACATGTTCCACCTCAAGAAATCCAAATCCACCAGAACTACACGCTCCAGTGACTTAAACCTCAGCACAGAAATAAATAGAACATGCTGGAGGGACAGATTCATATCCCAGAGGCTCCCCTCACTCTGGAACAAAATCCCAATCCATGTCAGACAGAGCCCCTCAATGACCCTCTTCAAGAAGAATCTTGACGTTTGGATGGGAGATCGTAAATTTACCCCTGGGATCTCTTCTGTGTCACTGCTAGACAGAGGCGCGGTAAACTAACCTTAAATGGGCTATCTTCTGTGACCTACTATACAGAGGCACAGTCAACTAATCTAAGAAGGGTGGTGAAAGCCAAACACACTCTGGCTAGGCTTGTAAATGCCCTAGGGCAGATAGCCTAGTATCAGCCTATGAACATATGAACCTATGAACCTACTTTTGAAATGTTGCAAACCTTAGCAAGTAGCACCAGTATAATCAACACAATTCCTGCTTCTGAATTACTCATAATGCACACACGTTCCCTATGTCACTTTATCTAGAGTTATGGACATGTTCTAGAACAGAAAATGTCAGGGAGAATGTGCACATAACCAGTGTGAGCAGTTCTATCAAGGCTGTGCAATGGCATGCATACCCAGCTTACCAGTGGGAATCATGACATCACCTGGACATTTGAATATTGGTCAGCAAGAAGCATGGCAAGTGCATGCAAAGTAAGCACATTTAACATTTCCTGGCATTTGAAATGGAATAATAAATGACACTGCCTCAATACACATTAACATAACTGAAATTTGACAAAATAAAAGTTCGTAAATGTCAAGATATTATTATTGGGACTTGCACATTTAATAATTTCGTCAGCCTCTGTAAACTGTTCATTTAAGTGTCTGTCAGCATGTCATTATTCCCTTTCTTTTTCCCTAGTATGTCTTCCTCAGCAGATATGTATGTGTGTGAATGCAAATTGTAGTCCTAGCATTTAATGAGTCAAGATCATCCACCAAGTGACAATGTTAAAATGAAAACTCTTTTTACATAGGTTCATAGGTTCATACTAGGCTATCTGCCCTAGGGCATTTATAAGCCTAGCCAGAGTGTGTTTGGCTTTCGCCACCCATTTTAAATTAATTTTGCTATGCCCTTTTTCGAGGTTAGTATGCTGTGCCTCTGTCTAACAGTGACACAGAAGTGATAGCCGGGGTAAACCTACGATCTCCCTTCCACTCATCAAGATTCCTCTTGAAGAGAGTCAATGAGGGACTCTGCCTAACCTGGACTGGGATTTTATTCCAGAGTGAAGGGAGCCTCTGCTTTATGAATCTGTCCCTCCAGCATGTCCTATTTATTTCAGTGCTGAGGTTCAAGTCCCTCGAGCACATAGCTCGATGGGATATGGATTTTCTGAGGTGCAGCATGTCCATTAATTCCGGGTTGGACATGGCTTTATACGTCAGGCACAGATCGCCTCTGAGCAGGCGGTATGACACTGAGTAGAGCTGGAGTTTCTTTAACCAGGCAGCATATGGCATCTGTTTGAGCCCTTTGATCCTCTTGGTAAGGTACTTTTGGGGTCTTTCCAGTTGCTGCAGGTGTCTGGTAAGGTACATCCCAAAAGGGGCATTGTACTCAATTATGGGCCTGATGAGGGATGAGTAAAGAGGCACGATGACCTCCCCTGATCTAGATGTGAATCCCTTCATGATTAGGTGGGCTATATAAAATGTTCCTCTAACCACTTTGGCCACGTGGTTGTCAAATTAGAGATTGCTATCAACTTGGGTCCCCAGGTCCCTAATTACTTCTTCTGTACTTAATGGATTACCACCTATGTGGTAATTTGTGGGCTCTTTGTTTTTGCCAGAGGGGATGACTATACACTTTTTGGCGTTTAGCTTGAGGCCATGGCTCTGGCAACAGTTGTCTGTTTCTATGAGGCCCTTTTGGAGGATGCTTGTGTCGGCTGGAGAGTCGATTATGGTGCCCAGTTTGCAGTCATCTGTGAACTTGGCCAGCCACAGTCCTTCCGTGTTGGCCTGTACCTCCGAGAAATATATACCGAACAAGAGAGGTCCCAGGACTGAGCCTTGTGGGACGCCACTTCTAACTGGTTTGGAGTCTGACATGGCTCCAGCAATTCTAACCATGTGGGTTCTGTCCTTGAGCCAATTTGCAACCCATCTAGTGACATAGGGGTTTATATTTAAGCTGGTGAGCTTATCTATAATGCCCGAGTGGGGTATTGTATCGAAGGCTTTTGCGAGGTCCAGGTAGGCTGTGTGGACCACTTTCCCCTCGTCAATGGCCTTGGTGACTGTTTCAAAGAAATCAACCAGGTTTAAGAGGCAGCATCTGCCCTTAACAAAGCCAAACTGGGTAGTATCCAGTGTCTGTAGGTCCCCAATATCTTTATTTATGAGGTCCATGATGATCCTTTCCATACATGACAATATTTTGGAAATTAAGCAAGCTATATGACATACATCTGATCCAGGCAGCATGGTAAATGACTGAACCCACATCAACATAATGAATACATCAGTAACAAATACTTATAATGTTCAATCATCGCAGCCTGTGACACATGAGAATATACTATATATTATTTGAACAGTATTGTATGTGTAGAACTGTATGTATGACCTACCTACAAATATTAACAATCAGTAGCCTACAAAATGTGAATATTGTGATGTTGCTTGCTGATTATGAAATGTTGCAAACAAATGCCTTTCTGCACAGGTATTCACAAACACAGGATACAAGTATGTTGCAACAAAAACACCCAAGGTGTTGTGAGTAGATGCAATAAAAATGTTGAACTGAATAGCATGCCACAGAGTCTGCAAATAACAGTGTAAACACTAACACAGCAAATACCTATTCAGTCCTTAAATATGCAGGCTGCAACAACAGAACAGTCACTGGGAAACAAAGTGCGCCAACCTATGCATTATAAGCAGCAATCAAAACACTACAAACTTTTATGTAAAACATGCACCTCAAAATATGTGTGACAAATACATAAATTGGACTGTTGTTTAGGTTGTGGCCTACATTTCAACCACTCTCTGTAGAAAACATGGATTGATGCTAAGTGATGTTTCCATATATTTGGATTTGAAACAGACTGTTAAACACAGGTGTGGTGTAATTATTGCACTTACCTTACTGATGCATGATGGGTATTCAGGCATTCTAAGTGATATATATATATATATATATATATATATATATATATATATATATATATATATATATATATATATATATATATGGTAATGTAAAAAATATGAGCCTGTAAGAAGGATTAGATACATTTCATTTAACTAAACAGAAAATTAAGCAGCATACCTCGCTCCCTCAACTGCTTCTTAAGATGCACAGTGCTCAATTCTGGCTCTGGTCTTCCTTGCCTGAAAAAATAAAAGAGCAACTGTGAATGATGTAACCCTCAAGTAAAAGGGACACATATTGCTCAGATCAGTTTATAGAAAATTTACTTCAGAAGAACATGAGATATTCAATATTCAATGTACACATTTTGCAATGTTATACACAGGCTTTTACATCTTTGAACACAGATTGGAGAACATGACATTTATACCTAGAGCTGTGATGTACATCCAGACTCTAACTTTAAGACCTACCCTCCTAGCTAATAGATATTGACAAACAGTATGTGTTGTGAGTGCAGTGAAAAGACTTGGGATGATGGCATCACCTGGTTGAGGGATGGGCTACTAATCTGGATCATATACTTAGGATTCAAAAAAGAAACACGTGATGGGCGTGTAGGTAAATACTTAGCAAGAATGATTTTATGTCAGCACTGTGGTTACAACCATTTACAGCAATGGCAAACCTTCATTCCTCAGACAGTGAGACAGTGTCATATATCACAGAGCTTCTGTTAACACATAAATAAAAGGTGCTGCACATCAGAGGCACATTAAGATATATGGGAGGACTACATTTAAAGATATTCCCTGGCAAAGTGCACATCACAAAGGAAATGCATACATCAATGTATCTCCTTGCTCTGCATTTCAAATATAACTCTGACCATCTGACTCCCTCAAAAGATAAGGATGAGGTGGTTGATGAATTGAATTTAACACCGAATGACAAAACACATGATAGCACAAAACTTTGTCAGACATATAACAGTCTATAGCAAGCTTTACTAAACCATCACTTAAAGATTTGTTTTTAACAGACCATTACATATTACAACCATATTCATGAATACTGAGTTATTTATAACCATGCACAAAATAAATGTTAATATCAATAAGCAGTTGTGTAGCGAAGAAGATTTGAGGATGTGTGAAATAAACCACGATAATTTAATGTTTCCTCTATGTGTTTTTGAACCCACAGCATGCCAAAAATATAGATATGCCGGATAATTTCCTTACAGGGCAAGCTAACAAGCAGCAGATTTCTTAACAAACAGGTACTGCTTGTGTTAAGTAGTATTCCTGTGGAAAAAATGGATGAATCTGGAAACTCTCAAAACTTATTGGACATTATAATCTAAAGAGTTAACAGCTATCAGTGCATAAATGAAAACATATGTCTAAGCAGTCAGATAGGCATTCCTATTGGCTTAAACGAAAGGGACTTGTAGTAAGAATGTTCACTTTACTAAGAGGAATGAATTAATAAGTTATTTATGAGTTACTATTTAGACATATCTAAGTAGAATAGGCAATACTGTGTTAGTGTAATAGATAACTGCAAAATACATAGCCATCAACAGACTATATGCTATAGGTGTCAGTGGTACACAAGTACAGTACAAGTGTAAAATTATGGTGTTATATGTTGGAAAACAGATCTACATCTTCAAAGATCTATATTATGAATATTATAAACATTCTTAAATAAGTTAACAGCATGGGAGCAGAACCCATTCTTATATGGAGAGCAATAACTGTGTCTTCTCAGTTATCCAGATTAGCTAACTGTGATTATAAAAGACATCTCCCCCAGATTTACTAACCTTCCGTGCAAGACTAGTCTAGTCCTGCATGGAAACAGCCGCTTAGGAGCAGGAAGGCAGCAAGTCATGCATAGTAATGAAGGCATGACGCCCGAGCCCCCAGGCTTACACAGAGCGTGTACGAGTGCAGGAGGCATGTCTGAGAGCAGAGCCCACAGAATAAACATGCCCCTGCAATGTGGAACAGCATAAAGTGGAAATAAATGAGCGATACCACACATATAGATGTCCACATATCCCCACAAACAGTGCCCCATGCATACAACAGCAACAAGACATAAAGATGAAAAGAAGAAACCCCTGTATTGTTGTCTAAAGCTTAGAGTACAGCTAACCGTAGGTGCGCGGGTGTGCCCAATGCCTAGCCATGGTGAAAGCAGCCTAAAAGGCTGAAGAGGATAACAAGAACAATATATGCAAATGAAGCATGTCAGCAATAGTGTAGTGGGCAGAGCATTCGCCTAATGAGCAGGCATTCCCAGTTTGAAGCACAGTACAGTCTATTTTACATGGCAAAGCATGGTAGAAGCAAAATCTGTAATGCAAAACCCACTCAATAACACACATTTTTATGAACAGGAGTAAAGCAGGAAATGCACATGTGAAGCGTCAGTATCATAATGAATAAGGCAGCAGTAAGCAGGCGTAAGCACAGATAAGCAGTAGTAAGCATATGTAAGCACTAGTAAGCATGTGCCAGTGCGTTTGCGTGGGGTTAAGCACTGCCAACACAGATTAAGCAATGGAAAAGCTAACTGGGTGGATGACACTATGACCGGAAGTTAGCAGTGCTAACCTCCGCGCAAGCCCGCCTATAACTGCTATAAAGTGCCTTAAGCACACCATATCCAATGGCTGGTGTTCTGTCCAGCAACAAAACAAACAGCTTCTGCAAGGCCGAAACCCAGGACCATGCACACTGTACACAAAATGATTTACCACTAAGCCATGCCAGACATGCAGAAATCGTATGTTGTCAGAAACATAACCCCAGCCCAGTCATGCAACAGCACAGAGAATATATACCTACAGCTAGATGGACGTGTGTGTGCAAATATATTACTATCTAAATGGATACAACATATCTATAGATGTAGTCACATATATATATATATATATATATATATATATATATATATATATATATATATATATATATATATATATATATATACACATCCTCTTCTTCTTTCAGCTGCTCCCATTAGGGGTCACCACAGTGGATCAACTGTTTCCATTTCTTCCTGTCCACTGCATCGTTCTCTGTCACACCAACCACCTGCATGTCCTCTCTCACCACATCCATAAACCTTATCTTAGGCCTTCTTCTTTTCCTATTACCTGGAAGCTTCATCCTTAGCATCTTTTTCCCAATATACTCTGCATCCCTCCTCAGCACATGTCCAAACCAATGTAATCTTGCCTCTCTGGCTTTGTCTCCAAACCTTCCAACCTGGGCTGACCCTCTAATATACTTATTCCTAATCCTGTCCATCCTCGTCACACCCAGTGCAAATCTTAACATCTTCATCTCCGCCACGTTAAGCTCTGACTCCTGCCTTTTTGTCAATGCCACTGTCTCCAAACCATATAAAATAGCTGGTCTCACTACCCTCTTGTAGACCTTCCCTTTCACTCTTACTGGTAGTCGTCTGTCACAAATCACTCCTGACACTCTTCTTCACCCTCTCCATCCTGCCTGTACTCTCTTCACCTCTCTTTCACACTCACCATTACTCTGAACGTTTGATCCCAAGTACTTAAACTCACCCACCTTCACCACCTCTACTCCCTACATCCTCACCTTTCCTCCCTCTCATTCACACACATATATTCTGTCTTAGTCCTGCTGACATTCATTCTTCTTCTCTGTAGAGCATATCTTCACCTCTCCAGGGTCTCCTCCACCTGCTCCATACTCTCACTACAGATCACAATGTCATCTGCAAACATCATAGTCCACGGGGACTCCTGTCTGATCTCGTCTGTCAACCTGTCCATCACCATTGCAAATAAGTAAGGGCTCAGAGCTGATCCTTGATGTAATCCCACCTCCACCTTAAACGCATCTGTCCCTCCCACCGCAGAACTCACTGCTGTCACACTGCCCTAGTACATATCCTGTACCACTCTTACATACTTCTCTGACACTCCCGACTTCCTCATGCAATACCACAACTTCTCTCGAGGCACCCTGTCATATGCTTTCTCTAAGTCCAAAGAGACACAATGCAACTCCTTCTGACCTTCTCTGTACTTCTCCATCAACACTCTCAGAGCAAACATCGTATCTGTAGTGCTCTTTCCTGGCATGAAACCATACTGCTGATCACTAATCATTACCTCCCTTCTTAACCTAGCTTCCACTACTCTTTCCCATAACTTCATGCTGTGACTGATCAATTTAATCCCTCTGTAGTTACTACAGCTCTGCACATCACCCTTATTCTTAAAAATTGGTACCAAAACACTTTTTCTCCATTCCTCAGTCATCCTCTCACTTTCCAAGATTTCATTAAACAATCTAGTTAAAAACTTCACTGCCATTTCACCTAAGCACCTCCATGCTTCCACAGGTATGTCATCTGGACCAACAGCCTTTCCATTCTTCATCCTCTTCATAGCTATCCTTACTTCCTCCTTGCTAATCCACTGCACTTCATGATTCACTATCCGCATATCATCCAACCTTCTCTCCCTCTCATTCTCTTCATTCATCAGCCTCTCAAAGTACTCTTTCCATCTACTCAACACACTCTCCTTGCTTGTGAGTACATTTCCCTCATTATCCTTTATCACCCTTACCTGCTGCACATCTTTATTAGCTCAGTCCCTCTGTCTAGCCAATCGGTACAGGTCCTTTTCTCCGTCCTTAGTGTCCAACCTTTCATACAACTCTTCATACGCCTTATCCTGAGCCTTCGCCACCTCTCTCTTTGCCGTGCACCTCATCTCCTTATGCTCTTTTCTACTTTCTTCATCTCTTTAACAATCCCACTTCTTCTTCGTCAACCTCTTTCTCTGTATACTCTCCTGTACGTCTTCATTCCACCACCAGGTCTCCTTGTCCTCCTTCCTCTTTCCAGATGTCACACCAAGCACCTTTCTAGCCATCTCTCTTACTAGCTCTGCTGTAGTTACCCAGCTATTCAGTAACTCTTCACTGCCACCCAATGCCTGTCTTAACTCTTCCCTGAACTCCACCTCACAATTACCCTTTTTCAATTTCCACCATTTGATCCTTGGTGCTGCCCTCACACTCATCCTCCTCTTCTTGATCACCAATGTCATCCTACAAACCACCATCCTATGCTGCCTAACTAGACTTTCCCCTGCCACCACTTTATAGTCTCTAATCTCCTTCAGACTGGCCCTTCTACATAAGATATAATCCACCTGTGTGCATCTTCCTCCACTCTTGTATGTCACCCTATGCTCCTCCTTCTTGGTAAAATACGTATTCACCACAGCCATGTCCATCCTTTTCACAAACTCCACTACCATCTGACCTTCTGCATTCCTTTGCTTAACATCATACATACCCATCACTTCCTCATCCGCTCCGTTCCCTTCACCAACATGCCCATTGAAATCTGCTCCAATCACCAGTCTCTCACCCTTGAGTACAGCCATCACCACTTCATCCAACTCACTCCATACATATATATACAAATATACAAACAGATATGTATGCAAATGCCGACAACTACGCATATATATATGTCAACATCCATACGTATACATATACACAGCAAGTTACACATATGTACGCAGATAAATGCCCCCATAAGTATATACAGACATAGTTAGAAATATGTAAGCAAATATATACACCCACAGAGGTATATGTGGCCAGACATCTGTAGATAGCAATGGCAGATTAACAGACACATATATGTCTATATGCACCGTAAAAGACCTTGACAGGCCCCAAACAATATAAGTCATGTATAAATTGGCATACCCCCCCCACCCAGACAAACAGGTCCACCCTGCAATACACTACCAAGCTCAATGTAATGTATGTGTGTCAGTGAAATAGGGATTTAAATTAGCCCTTGGTCATGTTCTACATGTTGACATCACATCCCCCTCTCCCCCACCCACTAGGTGAACTGAGCAGTACAGGCTCATCCAACCAAGGCCATCCCCGACCCATACATTCATTACCCACAGTTCCACTTCCCCCCACCCGCTGCACACACTCAACCACCATCTCAATTCTGGTTACTGGCCCATAGCTGCCACACCACCACACATTGCCCCCCTCCCCACCCCCCCTTGAGACCCATCCCTTATGTTGTCCCGACCCAAGTACTCTTGGTCTGGCACACGCTGTAGTCCATGCACATAGCCATGGGTACCTATGTAACTCTGGGTGTAGACAAACGTTGTATACCCAATGTTCGGGCTGTCCCGCATGGGATGAATGATTACCTGCTACTAACAATAAATTTCATGTGTGACTCTGTGTACACTAATGGATTTAGTTGTAGGTATCGCAAAGCATACGTGGCACACAAGGTTGGCCGGTATGCACAAAAAACACAGTACCCAGCAATAACAGGCAACATTGCAGGATATGTAGCTAAATATGTAGAGGTATGTGTGTGTATATATACCAATAACTACATGGAGGTATACCTCTCCCTCTCTGTAGTACAAATGTATACATACATAGACAGACATATATATATATAAATACCCACATATAGATATATAAATATGCAGACACCCATACATCCACATGTTGTTAGATATATATATATATATATATATATATATATATATATATATGTGTGTGTGTGTGTGTGTGTGTGTAAATATACACATATATATAGCTAGGATATGATACAGCAGTTAAGAATTATATATGTTCACAGGCCGTGCCAATGGGGGTGAGGGGCCCAATCAACAAATGTGTAACACGTAGAATCAACCCCCCCAGCTAGACAGGTGAAACATACAAACACACAATAAAAGTAAACAAACCACTGCTTCCCAGACTACAGGCAGTATACTACCAGCAGGAGGGACCCACCAAGTCTAATCTTGAAACAAAGACTAGAATGTCCCTTGCGGGACAACCTTGGGTTTCTAGGCATTACACAGATGTCCTCCGGCAGAGCACGCATGTTCTCGGACTACAAAGTTGGGGAAGCCTGATGATCCATGGGGTGAGACAACGTACGTGATGGGTCTGGAGAAGTGGAGAGTGGGCAGTGTGTAGTGGTGTGTTTAGACCTGACCTGCGCCTGGAGTAAGGAAGAGTGATGTAGAGGAGGTGTGTGGGGGGGAACTATGGGCATGAAATTATGGGCATAGGTGTGCAGGTGTTGGCTGGAGGGATTCTATGTGGACCGCCCCAGGGATGTAAGCAATAATGTGCATTGGGAAGAGCCGCCGCCTAATGAGCAGCCATGCCTGGTACAAGTCCCACTGCAGCAAAGTCTAGTTTACATGGCAAAGGACGGTATAACCAGCTGTGTTGTTGCAAACCCACTAAATGACACCAAAGAACACATGGTCGCAACACCCCACTGTAGGCTTGTAAGCCGAACTAATTGGCATCACAAGGTATTATTGTTGTCATCACCCCCACCCAGGGGTGTGAGTGTCCAAACCTACCTCCAAATGCAGGGTATATACACAGCTGTCACTATAGAAGAAATGGCCAGCTGTGGACCTTCCCGTCAGCCTTCCTGCACATCCCTGGACATGTCCCCTACTATCAGCCCCTCTGTGTGGCCCATTAACACCACTTACCTATCGACCCCTGTTTCATTACTAGTAAAGTTCTCAGTCACAAGTAGGTGACACCCTCTTCCCAATTATATTGGCAGAATCTGGAACCCCCAGCCCATGTGTAATACTTTAACTGTCTCACATGACACATGTAAATAACACATGAAGGAAAACCTCAAGCACAGTTGGATCACCACCTGTTCACCACCTGGCGAAGTCCACCCCCCAACTAACACTCTATACCCGTACACCAACTAGTAACACTGACACTTCCTGTCCTGCCTTGCATACATACCCTAACATCCTGCAAACCTGCACTACTGCTCCCCCACCAATCAGTCCAATGGCCTACTATACAGTCAAAATGTCCCCCCCTTTACCTACCTACCTGCTCCTTCATTATTCACTTCTACTCTACTACACATGTATGGCATAACTAAACCTAACCCGAATACCTGAGTGTAATCTATCCAGAACTGTTAAACTGGAATCCCACTTCACCTTAAACTGACCTTTGTCAACAATCATACCTGACATGTACACCTGACTTAAGCATGTATAATACCGACATGTTAATGTGAACTAAGCATGAAGGATGTGGTACATGGCTATGGTAAGTCTGTTACTCTCTATGAATGTGTATACCTCAGTAGTATGTGCAATGTGTAGCTGGGGTGTACTGTGGAGCTCCACTACCCAGGCCACTGCTGACAATGGGGAAGCATCCAGTCGGAATGTCCCAGACATCAAATGTGGACTAAATACATGAAGTATCACAGGGATATGTGACAGCAAGTGGGGTTACGCCTGTGTGGGTGGCAGTAAGCAATGCCCACACTGGTTAAGCAATGTGGAGGCCAACCCAGTGTAAGACACCATAACCGGAGGTCAGAAAGTCTGAGCCTCACGCACACCAGGGCATACCCGCCTACACTTTCTCCGCAGTGCCTTAGGCACTCTGTAGCCAACAGCGCTCATCATGCCCAGTAACAAAATAATCAGCACTCCCAGGTTCCAACCCCCAACCCTGCACACTATAGCCCAAGTGAGTTATCATGAAGGCATGGCAGATACACAATCAGCTGCTGTTATCACAAACATATCATCCAGCACAGTCAGTCAACAGTATAGGAAATGTATGTACGTAGATTAATACCAGCAAACATGTGGACATTGCTCAATCACAGTATTCCGAGCAGTCTATAAGTACCAATGAACAGTGCCTGTCCACACATACTGTGAGAAAAGTAGTCCTGCATAATACTGAAGAGAGGAATGAAAAACGGGGCATGCTGTGGGGGTGTGCTTCATGCACAGAACGCCACACCTGGGGTATTGCATCTGCACAACTGGGAGATGAGGATGGTCTGGTGGGTGAGCAAACTGCTGCTTCTCAAACCCCTGGCAGGACGCTACCAGTGGGAGAAACAGTGTAGACCAGCAAAGTCTACTCGTGACACAACAACAGGTCCATCCCTGGCAGGACGAACCAAACTTTGTGGATCATATAGATGTTTCCATCAGTATTGGAGGAGGATCAAGGGAAGGCTCAAAAGTACGTGAACTAAACGGATGAAGAGCCTGCAGAAGGTTGCGTCGAGACAGTATAATGGAGGAGTACCGAGATGTGCAGAGAGGGAAATGTGTGGAGGTATGGTATGGCAGGGCTAGCAACTGGAGAATGGATGGATACTGTGTATGTGGAGCTAGAGGGCTGGGGAAAGGGAGCATGGGTATGACATTAAGGTAGAAATATGCAAATAAAGCAGAACAGCAATAGTGTAGTGGGCAGAATATCCACCTAACGTGCATGCATTCCCAGTTCGAGTCCCACTGCAGCACATTCTATTTTCCATGTGAAATCTGTATAGCAACATCGTTTTGCTGTATAACCTACTAAATAACATTTATACTTGAACAGGAGTACTGCACTAAATGCACATGTAAAGTGTAAGTGTCATAATGAATAAGGCACTAGTAAACAGGTGTAAGCATAAATAAGCAGTAGCAAGCATAGATAAGCAGTAGTAAGCATGTGTAAGTGTGTTTGCTTGGGGGTAAGCATGGCCTACACAGATTAAGCAAAGTAGAAGCTGAGTGTAAGGAGATGCACCCAGAGGTTAGCATAGCTTAGCTCACCCAAACCCACGCACACCCACGTACAACTGCTCAAATGTCCCATAATCACTCTGCATACCACGGCCAGTGTTCTGCACAGCAACAAAATATACAGCCTCTGCAAGGCCCGAACCCAGGACCCAGCACATCATACACAAAGTGAATTACCAGTAAGCCATAGCAGATGTACATAACCCTCTTAGTTTCACAAACATATCATCCAGCACAAGCAGACAACAGCACAGGAAATGTAATAATATCATATCACACAACCTCATAATGCTTGAATTCCAGAAAAAGTGTGCCAAACTGTGGGTACAAATAGGGATATCTGTCAAATACTGCCCTAATACACTTAAAATGTCGCTAGTTTCACAGTTATATGTACTAGAGCACATATTTTGAAGGAGATGAAAAGTGTGAAACACGAACGTGTCGGCACGAGTGGCTGACTTCAATCCTAAGACCATCCATGTCAATTGCCAAGAGAATGAGGTACATGCCCAACATATAAGCTGAACATGCATGGACATATGGACCAATATATATCTGTAAATGTAGACAGATAGACAGCTATAGGTATATATATATATATATATATATATATATATATATATATATATATATATATATATATATATGTGCATGTATGACTCACAAATAATCATATAACAGCACTCGTACCTAGACAGATAAATATGTTCAGTGTATATATCTATATCTATATATATATATATATATATATATATATATATATATATATATATAGATACATACATACACACACATACACATAGACATATACATATCTAGATCTATATCAATGTTATATATCTATCTCTATATATGGGGTTTTGCATATATAATTATGCAGATATACATTGATATATATATATATATATATATATATATATATCTATATACATATATATATATATATATATATATATATATATATATATATATATATATATATATACATATACACAGATAGACATGTGTATAGCATTTCCACATGGGAACAAACTCCTGATCCACTCAGTACAACATAACAGACCATAATCACAGTTAATGGGGGTGGGGGCAAGAATGAGGGACACCAGGTAACCCCCCCGGCCCTAACAAATATGCTGAGCAATCCACTATCCAGCACATGAAGTACATGACATCAGGACCTTCAACAACACAGCTGCAATACTCCAACAGTAATCCAAGTCACTTGTACATGTCAGGGCAATATCTGTAACATATCATGCAGAAAAGTCATTCTACCATAGGGAATGTACAATGTGGAAGGGGTACACTACAATGGTACAGATATTCACACACATCTATACATTGACAGTTATGTTCAGGTATACATACATATATATATATATATATATATATATATATATATATATATATATATATATATATATATATATACATATATTGAGAGATATATATATATATATATATATATATATATATATAAATATAAATAGATAAGATATATGCGATATATAGGTACATGTGCATGTACACAGACAAAAGATATTAGTAGCCATACATATGTAGAAGTAGTGTGGACGTACTGGGTGCAAAGTATATCCCTCAGCCACAAGCCCTGTAACTGGTACCTGTGACATGTGTAGTGTGGCAACCATTCCCACAAAGGGAATACTTACATTACACATATACCCACTCGCAATTCAAAGGACATGAGACAACACACAGGTATGCATACACAGACAGCCTTTATTTGTGTATTATACAATAATGTATGCCATTACTTACAGCACATAGAATTTGACTTATTTAATTAGTGAAGAATGCAAGTTCCACACAAAACAGTAGATGCAGACAGTGCGGATATATAACATACTATGCTGTCCAGGCCAAGCCCTTCAATTCGTATAACTGTAGACAAAGGATTTGCCGTCAAGATGAGTAACAATAAACAATAACAGATGTAGTTCAGCAGCCTCCAGTTACACCCTGTAGTCAAGGCCTAGGGGGAAATTTATTACTTGTGGTAATGTTTATGTATCTGTCACATGTATGGACCCTGACCAACAAATGTTGTGGGACTACACGATATGACTGGGATGATAGCAGGAATGCTAGCAGTAAATAATGATAGGCCATTATCAAACAACCCCTAACCGTATCACAGCAGGACAAAGCCAGCCATATATGTGCAGGACAGATGCAGGAACACAGGGCCATACTCGCAATATTGCTGTTACACACCCTGGAAATTGCTGGTGTTACAGGATTTGTTGCAACATACCCTTATGCAGGAATAAGACATCAGGAACACACATGGATGTAGCCATGTATTGATAGAATGCAACAGACAGATTGCCAGGGATATATCTAGGACAAGACCTGTGTAGTGCACAGGCAAAAGCAAACAGACAATCCACTGACCATCATGTGGATAGGCCCACAGTTGAGAGCTATGCAGACAGACTGCATTCCATCCTAAACTACTATGTACACTCAAACACTGCAAGACCAGCAATATACAATGCACATAACAAAACTACTCACTCTGTCTGTAGGTCTGGAACCTTTTACGATTGTGTAGTTGGCCTGTGTCTGCAAGTCCTGCTGTAAGAGGTACTGCAACCTGCCATCTGTAACACTTCTGCCCACATAGAGGAAGGATGTCCTTCATACTGGAAAGGTTAAAGGACAATGCCCACGTGAGTCAGCAATTTATAGTACTGGATTACCATGACAGTGGTTAACTGAATCACTACACAGCAGGCTGCACGCAGTTAGCAACTGTTGCACACTGACTGGTGCAGAGCCCATCTCCTGATCATGTGCATCACCTACAAAAGCCATGCTGCAATCCATTCAACCCAACTCAATTGCTCTAGTGGAGTGGGGGGGGAGAGAAACACACACACACAGTGAGAAAAAAAAACCTAAAAGCCAAAACCAGAAAGGAGTCACACCTGTCCTAAAAAAAAAAAGGTATGTAAAACATAACTGTATGTAATTTAATGTAGTATGTGGTATAGATTAATAGGATATATGATGCTGAAAGTTTGATATGTGCCATCTGTAGTTGTCCCTGTAATGATGTTCCACTGAACAACTGCTCTGGACAATACTGTCTGTCCCTGTAGGCAGTGGGACATACCCACCAACTGTGCAGATCAGCAATGAATGACAAAGATGTCAGCCATAATATCTGCATGTGTTATGTTAGTCTGGACAATGGCTGGTGGTGGAAGTACTGCTGTCATGATAGACACATGGGTGTCAGAGTACACCACTTGCAGGACAATCATGTTAATGTGCAATGTAGAATGCACAAATGCCATAGGTGTATAATAGGTGTACCAGAAATTTCACACCATGTATATCACCCTAATGTTAGTCTGTGTTCACATGTGACACTGTCTGCATTGCAGCAAGGCAGAACAGTGCAGCTGTGAATGAAAAACAGTTACAGAATGTGGACCAGATGTCTGTATGCACCCCCCCATATAGATAAATATCTGTGTGATACAGAATGTGATGTGTATGTCTACAGATACACAGACACTCATATAAACATAGGTATATCAACAACGTACAACATATATCTACACTTACATGTACATAGATATATATTTATATATATATATATATATATATATATATATATATATATATATATATATAGTGGCACTGACAATGGCATGCAGGTGAAATAGTCTGTAACAGGCCAGCAAAGATAGTGTCCCCACAGGGAGCATGGCTACAAACACATAGCATGAAGCATGGCACAAACACATAGCACAAAGCTTGGTACAATACAACATATGTCACAATGGTAGGTAAGCAGCCGACATAACAACTGCAGTCTGTGAATGGTTTGCTGTAGCTGATATGGTGAGGGGAGACAAATATGTGCATTAAGAACTATGGTAACCCTGCTGTATGGGTGGCTCAGACCTGTTTCCATCTTTATGTCTTCCAGGGAACATGGCACATAGTCGTCTGCCTGCATACAGTGCCGCTAAGACTGAGTTTATTATCAACTACCTGGTACAGCACTACGAACAGCTGTTTGGGCAGACAACCCACGACAAGCAGGAGAGAACCACTCTGTGGAACAAGCTAGTCCACAGGGTCAATGATGTCGGACTGCGTAACTGCAGGTAAGGCCCCAGGCACATTGGTATACCACTCTTATGTATGCATCTGCATCTGTACAGGTACATCATGCAAATTTGAGATGTCATATACATACTCTGCTGCTGTGTAGTAGTAATAAAGAGTTGTGTATAAGCTGTAATATTGTGGAATTCTACTGTTGATGTAACATAATGCTACACTCACTTTTTATGAATGCCACAGCTGTGGCCACTGACATCAACTTTCTCACACTCCTATGTAGGTCACTCCAGGATACCACCACGGCAGCAGCCCATAGCCAGTGAGTATGGTTCATGTTCATGCATGATGTTAGAGTGGGCATGTAACAGCTATGGGATATCCCATGCACACATCTAACACACCTACCCATACTGCATGTTGTACATGTTCACAGTTTGTTGCTGTGAAATGTATTGCATCACAGTAGAGACCATGCTAGGGTATTGGAAGGGTACAACAGACACATGCAGGATAACTAACATCCTGTCAATGTGCAATGTGTCCACAGGGATGGAAAGTATGGCAGGACACATGGCCTACAGTAGGGACATTTGTGAATCAACACCACCATGGCTGCTGCTGCACACAATCAGGTTAAGTAAAAGTGGCAGATGTAACCCTGACCCCACAGCACTCATGACAGCAGTGTATGCACTCCAAGGGATGTGCACGAGTAGAACTTGCAACCATGCAAAGGTCTGGGACATGTGTAGGGTACCCCCCCACAGCCATGGTAAGGTCCGCTGGTTGTCAGTGTAATAGTCTTGTAATGGTCATATATGCATTGCTGATGTTGTGATCTGTAACGCAGACATCAGACATTTACAAAGGATATCTGTTCATATATCATCCCAGGTATGAGTTGCTATAACACATAGGGGCTGTGAGCAGTGGAGCTGACATAACCGACACAGTACTACATATACAGCAATGGTTTCTACACCTGTGAGGTATGGTGCACAGTACAAGGCAGGGTGTGGAACATGTCCACAGTAACACTTTGTACATGGCTGCAGTGTTAACAAGGGGAAGGGCCATCACCTACCAACACAGCTTGCCTCACACACATGCATACTGCTGCTAGCATGAAGTCACTATAACTGCACTGTATGCTGTTGAGCACCATATGTAATGCATGTAGACAGAAGTGTAATGGGAGTACTGTGTGTACAAATGTTGTGCAAATCCACGTGTAGGAGCCTGGGGTATGTGTGTGTGTGTGTGTGTGTGTGTGTGTGTGTGTGTGTGTGTGTGTGTGTGTGTGTTGATTGTGTTTGTAAGTGCAATCTAGTAGAGTGTGGGCGATGCATGTCAGATGTGTGTGTACATGTGTGTCTGTGTGTGGGGATGTCCATGTATGCACAGGCGATAGTGGGATTGACCACATGGCAGTACTTCCCCTTGGGATTCTTCTGCACAGGTACATGGAGTGAGACATGGGACACCAGGGCAACCTGTCTGGTATGTGAACACAGGACAGCTGATAGCATAACAAGGTCTGTAGCATGGAACATGCATTGGGAGGTGAAGTAAATACCAGGTATACACATCATATTGCCAGCAGCATATAGGTAACTGGCTACCCACATATGCAGCACTACAAATGCAATGGGGAATTACCACAGCACATCAGTGAGTGTATCCAGGTAGTACTGTTGTCTGCATGATGGGTCGCTTGTGCAGTAGATGTGGCATGGACTGAGCAAGACTGTAGTATGAGGCTCTGGTGTGTGACATATGTAGAAAATGTAGCAGCCCCAACCATATAGGGGCCATGTACACCATTACTGCCCATACACAGGGTAATATGGGATGACAGCAATGAGGCCATGTACAATCTACTCCACCCAAGTCAGGGAGGTGATGGAGCAACAGGTCAAGTGTTGTGATCACACATGTAGGCATGGAGAGGAATAATATGTTAATGGGAAGTAGTAATGTGTATATATTAGCAAGTGCCATGCAGGATGGGGAACATATGTAACTGAATGTGGGACTGTCTGTAAACCCAGGGAAAGTGAGGTAGTAAGGTGGCTGTCAGTGTGAATGTGTGTGAGTGTGTGTACTGTTATGCAATGCTGTACAGGTCTTAAAGTGTGTATTTTTTCCCCCCACAGGTGGCGAGGTGGGTCAGGGTCCCTCCTGCACGCAAACTGAGGTAGGTATTCCTACAGACACTGATGATGATGATGGTACAGGTGAGGCACAGGTGGGGTTGTCAGAGGCCGACACTGTGCCAACATGTGTCATCACCCTCCTAGCCACCCCAAGCCCACACACAGTTACAGTGCCCCTACAAACCCCATCACATGTGGCCATAGCAGAGGGACAGTTGGCAGTCGGTGTCAATGACCAGGAAAGTGTGGTGTCCATGCCAACTGTGTCAAGTCACAGTCACCATAGCCAGATGTCCGGAAGGCCACCACATCGGCAGATGTACTGTGGTGTTCATGGGAGGACCACAGGTCATCATTGCCCTGGCAGAGGTGCCACAACTGGTACCACCAGGAGTATGTTTCAGGCCATAATGGAGGCACAGGCACATATGGAAATGCACACCAGACAGGGCCTGAGGCTGCAGAGGTCTGCTTTCACAGCTGTAAGTGGCAACCTCCATGAACTCGCTGGTGCCCTCCGTGAATATACCGAAGTCATGGATAGATGGTGGGGTGAGATGGTGGGCCACCTCGACTGTGATATGTCTGTGCTAGAACATGTGGTGGGAGTGGTGCAACGGCTGCGTGGATGTAGGCCAGAAACACCAGCAGCTGGAGGTCAATGTGGACATGCCGGGATGCCCAGCTGCTCCCATAGTGGCAGTACCAGCCCCAGCACACCACTGGGGCTGGTGTCTACACCACACAACAGCAGGCCTCATGCACATAGCCCTGGCCAGTCCCAGGTGGGACATTGTTCCAGCAGACATATGTCATCATCAGGGGAGAGTAGCACCTCAAGGTCTGTACCTGCACATACCCATGGAACCCCTGGCAGGCACAGTCAGCATATCCATGGCCAGAGGCAGTGAACTGTACACCTTGCCAGGTATAGTCTGCAGCTATCTAACATCACCTGTATAGGGCAGCCACATGGCAGTACTGTGTGCATGCATACCAACACACTATGCAACCACACCTAGGGCGACTCCATACCGACACACACCACTTTCACCATGCCCCAATCAAAAAACCATCCCCCCTCACCCACACACATGGTGACACATGTTTGGACCACCCTCAGCCTCTGGCACACCAGAAACACACCCTGTGCATATGATGATACATGTGTCACATCCCTGTCATCCATAACATCGATGCAGGGACAGGCTAATATGGTTTTGATGCACATGGTGACTGTAATAGAGTGCTGCAATGTACTGCAGTGTAAGATGTTGTCAGTGGTAATGTGTAATGCGTACTTGTCAGGTAGTGTAGCCATGCAGCTATGATGACTTTCACACACCCTGTGCATATGATGATACCTGTTCCACATCCCTGTCATCCATAACATTGATGCAGGGACAGGCTAATATGGTTCTGATGCACACTGTGACTGTAATAGAGTGCTGCAATGTATTGCAGTGTAAGATGTTGTCAGGGGCAATGTGTAATGCATTCATGTCAGGTAGTGTAGCCGTGCAGCTATGATGCATCTCAGCTGTTGGTAACACCGATTGTTATCCCCATACTGTTATCCATTTGTGCTGTAGGCATACATGTGTCAGCAGGAGGATGGTCTGCAGTCATATTCCACAAGGGTATGTCACTGTGGTGACGCCATGGCCGTGACAATTCTGGTGTACAGTTGCACACATGCCCCAGGTATGTATGACAGTTATTGCCCATGCAACATTGAATTGTGGCCTGCTGGTACAGGTATAATCTGCACCCTTATGTCAACCCATCCACATATACACACATCCTTACTTGGTGACACTGTGTCTAGACCCCTACCCAGGTATGTAGTGCTACTGAACTGTGTGGCTGTCATTGCACACATGACACCAGCTGTAAGGTGAGGTGTGTACCAGGTGACATGTTACATGCAGACCATCCACAGACACGTACAATATGCTTATGGGGGATGTAATGTTTGTATATGGAGAATACATAGTGTGTCATACCATCATATACACATTGACTGACACATAACAGGTAGACACACATCTTAGAGACCTGGTTGTATTGTTGCTAACTAATTAGTCCATGTGTCCAATGTGTTACAGGTAGGCTGCACACAGCACATGTGTAACTGAGCTGTATCCTGTTATCTGTTACCTGTATGGATGATGGTGACAGTGGCCACCAGAGAGTGGTATTTGGGCCATATAGCAGGTGTACCATGGTGTAAAGATAGTGTACACAGCACCCACATTCCCCACTGAATACTGTACACATTGGAACCCATCTTGATACTCTGACATACCCACTGTCACACATTGGCCATGACGCCAAAACAACCTATTGCATATCACAACAGTGGTACCACAGGGATATGCATGTAATGCACACACCACAGGCATAGTAGGGTGTTGCATTGTGTCACCACACCTATGGGCAACAACAACAATATCTGTACTACTGTGTGGTAATAAGTATTGTAATAGGAGTATGTGGCCTCGGAATGGTGTATCCCTACAGATAGGCAGACATGCACACATACACATGTGTGGCAGACCTCAATGGGATTCCCATGCCTACTGACCCATTTGTACAACACTGTTGTGCTGGTACTGCAAGGCACATGTAGCTGTTAGGGAGAGGAGTGTAACAGGCTACATGTCATGTCCAATACTGTAGCGGCCACATTTGACTATGGCAATGGGACTGGTGGTGGTTGTGAAGGCAGTCATGGACTTTCCAACTATAGGTGTACTAACACACAAACAATGCTATCCTCAGTAATGCACATGTACACGTGTCAATACTGCGGTGCATTGCTGCAGGTGGTCATAGCTGTGTACCTGGCAGTTGTCCATGGAGGGACTGGATGTGTAGGGGGTTTGTGTACATTGGTATCATGCCACCTACCATGTGCCAGCAGGCAATCTATCGACAGACATCACGTTAGTGACTGGCAGGGTGACAGTGACATGCATCAGCCAATCCTCTGGATGCCTTCTACACATGGCCACCAAGGTGGTCCAATTGACATGTATGCAACATGTCGTACAACACATGGTTAGTGTCTGTGATGGAGACCTGTACCCAAGCATGTTCATTTGGCTGTGGTAGTGTAGTGTAGGTACCGGTGGCATATGACCCATACAGGGTGATGTCCCCTATATGTGACAGGTAGTACACAGCTGGCCACTCATGTGGATGTCTATCAAGCTTAGGTTGACTGTATGTATCCCAGCTGGAGATCTGCCATCTGCACATCTGTAGAGGGACTGACAGACACCAGTTTGGTGAGTAGCTATGCAGTAGAATGAATGTGTCAACAGATGGATATTTGACAACAATGAGTATGCCATTACTACATGTTGCAAGCCCTCACTAACATGTGATGTGCCGACAGTACTCCACAGTTACATTCCACATGTCTGAGTATCATCCAGTAGGGCATATATATGGTGACACAGCCCACACACCAGGTACACGACAGTGAGCCCTCAGAGTGCAGCTATGCCCGCAGGTGTGCTTGTTGTCAGTAGTAATGTTAGCACTGCACCCTTCCCTGGGACAACACTGTCAACAGTAGTACTGCCATGTTACACTGCATGCCTGTGTGACAGCATGTACCCTGGGTTGCTACCCCTGCATGTCACACATTCACATGGATAACAGTGCTGTGCAGGCCTTATATACTTGTGTGTCCCAGACATGACACTCAATACCTTTTGCTACAGTAATGAGAACACATAGACACATGTACTGTACATGGCAGTACATACACATTACAGATGCCATTTCCCAGAGTTTGGCATAGCCTCTGTGTAGACAGTACGACACAGAGTATAGCTGGAGGATGTCTAGATGGTCAGCATAGGCCATCTGTTTGATGGCTGTGATTCATATTGTGAGGTATTTCCACTGCCTTCCCAGCTGTTGCAGCTGTCCTGCAAGGTACATACCAAACAGGGGTTGTACTCTATACAGGGTGTAATAAGGGATGAGTACAGTGGGACATGTACCCCCTTTTCTTTGGATGTAAAGCCCTCGGTGATGAGGTGTGCCACATAAGAGAATCTCCTTACTGTCATGGTTATGTGTTTAATGAAGGTGAGACCACTGTCCATGTGTCCCTATTTTTGTCAGCACACTGTCAGTGTTTAGTGTACTGACACCTATGTGGTATTTTGCAGGTACAGGGTATGTCCAAAGTGGATAACTATATATTACATGCCATTATGCTTGAGCCTATGGCTTTGGCACCAAGCATCTGTGTCTGTAAAGCCATGTTGTAGAATATCCACATCATTTGGGGATCCAATAATGGCTCCCAGTTTGCGGCCATCTGTGAACTTTGTCAGCCAGAGTTCAGTAGTGTAGGCCTGTACTTCAGGGGAGTAGATGGCAAACAAGAGGTATGCCAGGACTGACCCTGACATACTCAAATTAGTCAACTGTCTGGAGCAGGGAACAGACATGGCTATGTTTGCAGTCTGGGTTCCATCGATAAGTCATTTGGCAACCCATCGAGTGACACAGGTGTTTATGGCCAGCTCTGCATGTTTAACTATGTCTCTAGAGTAAGCAATGTTGTCAAAGGCCTTGGCGGAGTCCAGACAGGCTGTGTGCACTGCCTTACCCTCCTCCACAGCTCTAGGGACTGAATCACAGTGGTCAAACAGGATCAGGAGACAAGATCAGCCCTGCACGAGCCCAACCAGGGTGGGATCCAGTGTTTACTGGTCGCCAATGTATTTGTTAATGAGTTGCATGATAATGCATTCCATGCCCTTGCAGATCCGGCTTGTCAGACTGATGGGACGGTAGTTCCCGGGATCCAAGGTGGATTTCCCTTGTGGAGGGTGATAACTGCAGCTGTGCACCACTCAGTGGGATAGACACCTGAGGTAAGGCTATGATGACACATGGCACTTAGATAAGATGCAGGGTTATGGAGTAGTTCATGTACTACACAGCCCAGGATGTCATCTGGTCCCATGGCTGCTGTATTCCTAGCAGTGGAGTTGACGAATTCCACCTGTGTGGCCATGATTACTGGCGTTTGGCAACCTTTTGTTACTGAGATGTGCCCTTTAGGGGGTGAGGGAGGCTGAATGTGGCACTAACTCGGTCTGCCCAGATATTGGGAAACTCCTTTGAATCAGTATATTTAATGCCAATCTGTTGTAGCACAGAGCAATTCTGAGCATTGCGGTATAGATCCTGGACATAAGTATAGAATACCTTCTGTTTGTCTTTGGAATCTATGGCAATAATATTTATGTAACAAGCTGTGGCAGTTTTCGTGGGATAGCAGCTTCTTACTGAGGCTGATAAGAGAGCAGTTTCTGTTTTGGGATTATCCTGTTAACTGCAACAGTGTCTCCCTTCTGTTGTATAGACTGTTCATGGCAGTGGAGCACAAGACTGGCTTCCTTGTTTGGACGACAGTGTTTTAGGTCTATGTGGGATGGCACAATGCATTCACGAGTGGGTGTTCCCACACAGTGCCTTAGTGTAGGAATCACAAGTTGCACGTTCAGCTCCCATCTCCATGGGTGTCATGGGGTTTGTCAAATCTGGCTTCAGTAGCATGGCATAGGCTTTGCAGAGGGTATTCATGGAGGATCCTTCCTGGCAGGTGGAGGTGGGATGTGGATGTTAACGGTGATTACTTAATGGTCAGACCTGACCTATGAGAGGTGGCCACTGGTGTGTGGCATGTGACACCCATGTTGGGAATGACCAGGTCTATGATATTGAAGACCCTGGTTGGACAATGGACTAGTTGATCCATGGGTTTTGACTGTATGTCTTCCCAGAATCGTTGATAAAGGGTGGTGGTACACAAGGTGATTTCCCAGATAATGACAGAGTATTTGGCATCAACCAGTATTATGGTGTTTGATTATATCTTAATATTGTCCAGTATGTGTATAACGGTGTAGTGAGAACTTTGGACCATGGAAGGGGATCACTAGGTAGCTGCAATTTGGATTGTAGTCTTACATAGTGTCAGTTGCATTTGGTGATTCCCAGATACATTGTGTTTGACACTAGGATGGAGGTGTGAATGACCTTGGTGAACATGGACACTCCCCCACCTGTAGTGTTGTGGCCTTGGTTTGTTGCCCAACATGTGTGATAAGGGTTGTAGCCAGGTATTACAGGTGTGCTCTCTAGAGCATTGCACCAGGTCTCAGGTACTGCACAGATATCGATGTTCCCCATTTGTATGTGTGGCTCTGGAGAGCACCTATTTAGGTTTAGACGTCCAACATTGAGTCGCATTACCGGCAGTTTTGCATGCTTGCATCTGTTACAGTGGTGGATTTGTCCTTTGAACCTTGCCTAGATTAGGCTCTATGGGGTTGCCAGGAGGTGTAGCCAGTAACCTGAATCCCAGGGGCAACACATGCAGTCCGTCCCTGCCAGAGCATTGTGGTCTGTACATCATGTCGCCCCAGGCAGACAGATAAAAACGATCCCCTTTGAATGACAGCAGATGCATAGCCACTTGTTGAAGTCAGTGCTGTGTGTATGTATATGTGTGGTATTTATATGTATGTATGTATGTATATATATATATATATATATATATATATATATATATATATATATATATATATATATATATATCTCCCCATATATATATGTGGATATGTATATGGCCATATATGTATGTGGATATGCATATGTGTATATATCTACATAGATATGTGGATATATGTGCACACATATCAGTTTACCATATGTCCGGTACATGGAGTAGAGTCCAACCTCAGTACCAATAGTCCCAACATCATAATGCAAGGGGCTATCACGGATGTATTGGGGGTATATATGTAGACTGTTGCCACTGTCATAGGGGTGTATTAACAGACATGTTGGGTGTGGGAGGTCGCGTCTGCTGTAGACATGCACCATTGCCTATGGGCAGACATCCTAGGGGTAGCATAGTACAGACCCACTGCTAGCACAGTAATGATGCTGTGGACTACAGCAGGGATATGACCACTATATGTAGATAGTGTGGAACTCTGTGGTCAGTCCAGACTTGTACACATGTCACCTTCATGCGTGACATGTGGACCACACCTACCAATGTGGTTGTTACTAGCCATGTACATGGGTATATCACAATACTGAGGTACACATGCCCACACAGTATATGCATGCACACACGCCAGTCTGTCCATATACATACTATCTGATGCTGCTGAGTTCACATGTCCACATACTACCCAGTAGAGAATGACATACATCTGTACAGCATACCACAGCTTTGTCAGTAATACACAACAAGGATGCTGGCCTGGCAGCAGTATGTCCTGCAAATAAATGGACATAACAGCATACTAGGTATTTACAGTAGGCTGCTAGGCATATCATAAAGCACTGGGCGAACTACAGGCAGACTGCCACAACTCCGGAATAGATATTGTATGGGGGAATACACATGTACCTGCGAGTATAGCAGGCTCGACACGCAGGTCACAGCACAGCATAGCAGACACCTGTGAGTAAATGCAAACCCACATCCAGTGGCAATGCAGTCACAGCCACATATGATACACAAGGTTACCACTGGAGCGGCATGTAACATCAGAAAGAAATGGATGGAGAACAATGACATCTACCACAGTCTGTACAGAGTCCATGTGTTGTAAGTGCAATATACATACAGTCGTCAATCATCCTAACCCAGGGGTCTGCAACCTGTGGATCTGGAGCCACAGGTGTCTCTGCAGCCCTGTAATAGTGGGTTCTTGTACCTGTGAGGATTAATGGACACACTACCACACAACACACACACACACACACACACACACACACACACACACACACACACACACACACACACTCAGAGAGACCCTGCCATCCCAACACAGGAACACAGGTATGGACATATGTTAGGTATTGTTGTTATACACGTTGTTATATTATATGTAATATTACTATATATGGGACTGTATATGCTCTGCTATCTTCACTGTAGGTGCCGGATAGCTGCTGTGCCCCGGTGTCATTACTTTGGTGGGTGAGGGGTCAGGCATGGCTATTTGCATAGTGAAGGCTGCATACTCCTGCCATATGTACACCACACCAATCATAGTACTGTACACAAATACACATAATGTCCTGGTAATGTCCACTGACACAGCCTCTACTACACACAACATGTCCAGCAGTCTGTCATCTGACTGGCTGGTTATCAAGTATGTTGTCAATAAATAATGGTGTACAGCCCATATGCACCATATATATGTGGGCTTCATTTGCACAACACATGTGTGCACCTCTGCACTCTCGAGGTCAGTGTATGTAACAGTGTGCTATGCCCCTGTAAGGCAGTGTATTGGGGGTATGCACCACAAATATCCCAGGGTGTTACAACATGTGAGGACCACCAGTAGTAAATACTGTATGCGGATGTACATTACAATATATTTCACCTTGTGAACACTGCTGACCTACTGCTGACTGCCGTCAGTGTGATTGTGATGATTACAGCTATTCACTGTTATGTGACAGATACCACCCATAGTGTCAACCCAGGTCTTATCACCCTAGGGATTGCATGCAGAGTGTATGTAGAGGCCACTAGGCTATACATCTGCATGACATACTGTGGATAGTTTGTTATACTGTGGCCACGTCAGTCTTTTCTGTTGGATTACCTGAATTCCTTGGCATGGACACCCAAAGATGTGATGCTTTTGGACTACTGTCCTAAAGGAGATGTTTGTGTGTTGCATTACTCTGTTTGTATGTATGTATGTCAGAGCATAATCAGCTATATGATGTGGCACATACAACTATAATAGTACACAATCGAACCTTCCCTGTGTATACCAACCTGTCTGTTGTGTTACATCCATTGACATCTCTGTGGGTATATGTGTCAGGCAACACTTGTCTGTGGTATGGGTGACTCATACAATGTCCATCAGATGAGGATGCAACTGTAGGGATACTGGCAGTTCAGTATGGTGTGCACCCTCGCATGTATCTTCGTAGACATACCTCTGTGTCTGCCTGTGTAGTCACATATATATCTATACATATGTATACATACATATCTGCATATGAGTATCTGCATACATGTGTCTGAGTATAGGTATCACAGGACCATTCATTGCTTACACATTGTACATTCACTATGATAGACAGACAGTACAGCATGATATGTTATCAATACCCATGTGTCATAATACAGGTGGGATGGCCTACTGCTAACATCTTGTGCCCATGTATTGTCAGGTCCTGGTTATGGTATTTGCAACAGTCGGTTATGTATTACAGGGGGGATGTCACCACGTGAGAGACATGTGTTGCTTGAGCCCCCCATTAACGGTGCCTGTGTTCATATATGTCTTTGTCATGTCCTCTATGATATCTATTGATATATATATATATATATATATATATATATATATATATATATATATATATATATATATATATATATATATATATATATATATATATATATATATATATATATATATATATATATATATATATATATATATATATATATATATATATATATATATGTATATATATAAATTATTGTTTAAAATAGAGTGGACAGCCGACCTTTATGCCTTGGTTTCAGTTATATATATACATATATATATATATATATATATATATATATATATATATACATATATATATGCACATACATATATATATATATATATATATATATATATATATATATATATATATATATATATATATATATATATATATATATATATATATGTATATTCTGCTGTAGATATATCTATATCTTGACATATATATGTAGACAAATTTGTGTAGATGTATGCATGGAGAGAGTGGGTTATATACAACTATACCGAGAGATGTCTATATATGTACACACACACATACGTCTAGATGTTAAAGTACACTTAATGTACTGTTGACTGATTGCGCTGGATGACATGTTTCTGGAGCCATCAGATGCATGTATATCTGTCATGGTTTAGTAGTAATTCATATTATCTATTTTGTGTTGGATCCTGGGTTTGAGCCTTGCAGACATTGTTTACTGTGTTACTAGGCAGAACACAGATGTTCTGGTGACAGTATCATACACTCATTTGGCTTCGATATTGCTTAACATGTGTAGCTTACCCACGCAAGCCCACGTACAACTGCTCAAAAGTGTCTTCAGCACACTGTATCCAATGGGCCGTGTTCTGCCCAGCTACAAAATATACAGCTCCTGCAGGGCTCGAACCCAGGCACTGCACACTATAGACAAGGTAATGTACCACTAAGCGATGCCAGACCCACATATATCCGATGATTTGAGAAACATATCATCCAGTCCAGTCTTGCAACAGTACAGGGAATGTATACCAACATCTAGATATATGTCTGTTTACATATATACATATCTACACAGATGCAACATATATACAACTGTACATATATATATTTCTGACACTATATACATATATTGAACAAAGTGAATCCGCTTAGGCTGAACGCTTATCCAATTCGCTTTATTAAAATAAAATGAAGCGTTGAAATTTAAAATACGCTTTTCGTCCTAAAACAATATTCGGACTTCTTCAGACTAACTGACAAACATCGGCGTAATGAAAAGAAATTGTTTAAATAACAAATTTTCGCGCCATGAAAATAGTTCATGACAAAATTTCTTAATGTGAAACTTCTGATAGCACTATTAAAGCAGTAATGGTGTCAGTATAACTATTAAAAATACATATGTTTATTTATTATAAAACAATTAAAAAGTGCCTTACTTATATTATGAATTTAATATACTGAAAAAATACTAAAAATAATCACAAACTAAATCTTTGTATTATTAATAAAATTTAATCAAAATTTGTTTATATATGATTTTAATTTATCTAAGGAGCGATACTATGAATAAATTATTTGAATAAATAGATGAAAAAATAATCATCAAATGAATAAATAAATAAATAAAAAATAAAAAAATAAATGAATAAATGAATGATGGTGCGCAGAACTTTGGAAAAAGGCTACATGTTATGACATATATTCATGAATGGTGATTGAACCATAAAGATAAATTCTCTCTTTGGATTTTTTTATATATATATATATTTAATTTTTAATTATTGGCTTTAATTTTAATCTTTGATTTTTATGTGATATCAATATAAATTTTTATTTTTATTTTATATATTTTAATAATAAACACCAATACCAACATGTAGATATATGTCTGTTTACATATATACATATCTACACAGATGCAACATATATACAACTGTACATATATATATTTCTGACACTATATACATATATATCAGTATATATATGAGCATATATACATGCAAATGCCTACATCGACACATATATGTGTCTACACCTATATGTCTACATATACACAGCACGTTATGTATATGTACGCAGATATATATCTATGTAGGTATATACAGACATAGTTATATATATGTTAGCAGATATATATATATATATATATATATATATATATATATATATATATATATATATATATATATAGTCATACATCTGTAGATAGCAATGGCAGATTAACAAACAACCCATATGTCCTCATGCACCGTTAATGGGGTTGAGAGGCCCCACACACTATACCTGTTGTACAAATAGGCATCCCCCTCCAGCCAAACACGTCCACCATGCAATATACTACCAAGTGTTGGAGATCCCATAACCAGGGCCTGTGACAACATGGACACACAATGTTACCTGTGCTATATCCCACCTGTATGATGTCAGGCTGGTATTGGTAACATATTATGCAGCACAGTCTGGCTCCCATGGGGAATGTAATATGTGGAAGCCATCAACATTCCCAGGATACAGATACACAGACACAGATATGCAGATACGGGTATACATATTTATATATATATATATATATATATATATATATATATATATATATATATATATATATAATGTGATTACACATACACAAGCAGTTATATGTACAGTAAGATACATTTGTGGAAGGTGCACACAATATGGAACAGCCACTATGCCTACAGTTGACCCCTGAATGACTGGAGACTGTATGTGCTACCCATGTAAATGACAATCACTGCCTGTAAAATACACCCACAGAGAGGTCACAGGTAAAACACCATCCACAGGTTTGCAGACATGGAAACCTTTAATTGTGTGCTGTTACAGTTCTACATGCCATGGCATATAGCTGTTCAGACACTGACAACTATATCAACGCAGTAATGCTACTGTGGACCAGTTACAGTAATACAGTAGTCTGGAAAGGTTCACAGCTGTTGTTGTCCAGGCCAAGCCATTCACATTGTACAATAGAAAAGACACACTGAGCCACAGGATACCTAACAATCAACAGTATGTAATGCAGGTGTGTAGTTCAGCAGCCTCTATCTACGCACTGTACAAACTCAGTAGGTGGTAAAGATGTAATATGACCATATGGGTTGTAACTGCTACATAACATGGCATAACTGACACCATCACAAGCACACCAACAAACAGAACAGTTTGTATGGCAGGGGGCAGTAGTTCTGCATTATGCAGATACATGTCAGTAATATATATATATATATATATATATATATATATATATATATATATATATATATATATATATATATATATGGGTGAAGTATATGGTACTGTACATCCAGATACCTTAAGGCAGCTCAGCTCTGATACCCCCACATTTTGTAGCAGCCTAAGTAATTTATGGTACCCGCCCCAGACTCAATAATACAGGGCCATATACCACTTTTACATACACTGGCCTCTGCAGTGCATAAGGGCAAACATGTATTGTGCAGGTGACGTCCACACATATATGGCCCCAGCCCCACCATATGTGTGGGGGATACAACTGCAGTGGACTGATGGCAGCACTGGCAGTGTGTTATACTCCCATCCCACTATGGATCAACCACCGACATCATGACATATGTGCAAAGCTTGGTATGTAGGTGATGGACAGAGGCTGGAATACAGGCACATATGTGGACAACTGTTGCCATACACTACGCAAGGTGCTGGTGTTACAGGATAGTCTGTAACATACTCTTAGTCAGGGAATTGAGGGTAGAAATGGTCATGGATGTAGCCATGTATCGATAACATGCAACATGCACACTACCAGTGGAATATCTGACACAGGACCTGTGTGGCGGACAGACAAGACATGATAGGCATAGCTCTGGCTGGCATGAGGATAGGCCCACAGTTGTGTGCTATGCAGAAGGACTGCATTCCACAGTAAATTAGTATGGACACCCACACCCTGTAACACCAGTACTATACAAAGCATAACACAACTCTACTCGCAGTCTGTCTGTAGTTCCTGATCCTCCTACAAATATGTGGCTGCCCTGAGTGTGCCGGTTTTCCTGTAAGGGGTATTGCTACCTGCTGTCAGTAGCACTGCTGCCCACACACAGGATGGATGTCCATCACACAGGAGATGTAATGGGACCAAGCACACATGATGTGGGGATCTATAGTAGGTGGTTGCCATGACAGTGTTAATTGGGCATAGTACACATGTGTAATCATGTATATCTGGCTATCTGGATAAGTATATGTACATATATTCCCACCATATGTCCTGGATATGAAGTGTAGGCCAACCCCAGCCCGTATGTTCCCAATGTCGTAGTTGCAGGGGATGTCAGGTATGTATAGCAGGTATACTAGTAGACTATTGCTACTGTCATTGGGATTGTCTTCACAGACATGGTGTGTGTGGGAGGTCACATCTGCTTATAACATGTGTGCCATTGGCTATGGACAGACATCCTAAGGACATCATTGTACAGTACTGCTGCTAGCACGTAATGCGCTGTGGACTGCAGCAGAGATACTGGCCAATATATGTGGAAGGTCTGACACAGTCTGTACAGTCCAGAGGTATACACATAAGCCCTTAGTGCTACACATGTACCATGCCTGACAATATGGATGTAGATGGCCATGTAGATGGGTATAACACATAACGACCAGTATATGATGTCCACCATAGGTCATGCATTCACACACCCCTGTGTGGCCTGACACAGTATGACCGCTGGTACAGGGGTGCCATGGCCACATACTACCCAATAGATATTGACATGCATCTGCGCTGCATCCCACTGCCCTGTCTGATGTAAATGACTGTTAAGGGAGGCACAGCAGTGGGACATCTAGCTAGTATCTGCTCATGACATCCCACTGGGTAAGTACACTCAGCTGCTAGGCATTTCACAGTAAAGTGTGCAGGCTGCAGGCAGACTGGCTTAACACTGGCCTACATCCCCTAAGGGGGAATGCACATATACCTGCATATAAAGCAGGATCAACAGGCATGTCACAGCACATGGTAAGATACACCTGTGTGAAAGTGCATATCCACAAATAAATGTGAACATAGCCACAGCCACATATGGTTAGCTAGCATGGTATTACAGTATATGGACTATATGTTCTACACCGTCCTCATATGTGCCACTCACAGACTGACCCTACATATACTAGCCTGCTACACAGTTTGATCTGGTGGTTGTCTGTGGTATGGGACACATGGGTTTATGGCCCTACAAACATGTACGCCACTACAGTACCATACAGTAGGGCAGCATATAACATTTGATAGTAGGGGAGCTAGAACAATGACATCTACCGCAGTATGTACACAGGCTAAGGTACATATCAACAATACACACACACTGTCTACATTCACCATAGGTACACAGACCTCAGTACTGTACAAACATCCACACAATGTGCAGGTAATGCCATGTAATGTAACCCCTACTGTACATAACATGTGTAGCAGTCGAATATATCAGTGGCTTGTTCTCAGATATGATGCCACAGATTATGGTGTACAGCACATAGGCACCATTTCATGCATGACATATGTACAAAGGTTGACAGAGGTGTGGCTGGAAGCACATACATAGGGCCAATATTGACATGTTGCTGTGATAACATCATACATTTACTGTTGTTATAGGTTTGTTGCAACATATGTCCTTTGAGGGATATGACATCTGGGACTATCACAGCTTTCTCCATCTACTGACTGCAATCCTCACACTACCTTTTACAGTCCACAGCTAGATGCTCCGTGGATGACACATGAAACCATGGAGACAACACTGCCCAAGCTGCAGATGACCCTGCAGATGGGGACTCCCCATGACATGGCAGGTATTGAGACATGTACAACAGCCATATCCACACAAACACTGTTAAAGCAACATTACTCCAAATGCAGTATAGTAGCACTTACAGTCTGTAGTCAGGTCAGGCACATCCCCCTCCTGTTTGTTGCACTGTTTCCACAGTGTATGTTGTTAGAGGTACACCCCAATCCATCTGAGATGCTGTTTGCCACATGACAGATGTAGTTTCTGCTCACAGTGGATGAAAAGGCCAGGTATTGGAGTGTGTTTCCATACAATTGGGTATGGGAATGTTACCACAGCTATTTCACATGCAATCAGCTAGGGGAGGGCTGCGATTCATGCAGAGGCCATCAGCTGATCATGAGCATCACTTACAATACACATGCTGCTGCCTAAGCAAAGCAGGTGTAGTTCTCCATGTCCACCAGAGAGGGGGTGGAGGACACAGACAGAGGCAAATACATGTCAGGGAGGGGTAGGAGGGTAAAACTGAATCATGTTTGTGTCACACACCTACCAGCACAGGGTATCAAACCCCTGACAACTATGTAGAACTAGCACAGTTTGATGCAATTATTAGATGCGCCACATGGGTTACCTGTTGTGGAGCACTCCGAACATATATGTGATGGTGAGTGACATCTGCAACAGGGATACAGTAGCTGTATGGTAGGTGACATACACGTGCCTGTCGGCATGAACAGGTGCCAGCGTCAACACAGCCACACTCTCACAAGGACAGACACACATTGACACACGTGGCAGGACCAGGTGTACAACTCATCAGTTGTGGGATTGCCACATCACATCATTGTGCAGGTATTCCATGCAACACACAGGTTATACGGGAGCTGTATGGGCAAAGGGTATGGGGAGATGTCTGACATCAGACAGCATGCAGCAGTATGCCCATGGGGGTTGTAGGGAGTGTGGATGTGAACATCTGCAGCATGCGATATACACACACACACACACACACACACACACACACACACAAACACACAGGGTGCCAGTACTGACATGCATGGGTGCACGTCTGCAAAGTTGTGTGGTGTTTGACTGCGTCAGATGGCTGTCCAAGGCTTGGCAATGGGTTTACCTTGGCATCAGGCCACATGACGATGGTCTACATTGTGGCTCAGGGATGTAGTGTCTGCATTTGCCCACACAGGTGGGTATTGTATCCCCCATCCGGTCACCTGGGTGACTATTGTGTGTGGCCAATGCTGTGCATCGCTTGCCATGTCAGTGTTCCTTAGTCCATGACATGGATGGTGTCTGGGATGTGCACACCTCCCACATGCACGTACATTGACATGTGGAACTGTACCTGAGGTGTCCGTCCCATGTTGTGAACACAGATTATCATCAGATGTGCCAGTCCTGCCCACCTGTGGTGGGAACTGGTAATGGCCAGCAGCTTTACTCTGCACCTGCATTGAGAGCATGCTATCAGCATCCCCTGGTGTCAGTGGCATCTGTCCATACAAGTCATGTTGTCAGGCATGGTATGTCTGTTGTGGGTCACATGTGATGGCACCACAAGTGGTGCAGGTGTCCATTGGGGAACATGGGGGAGGTACACTGTCTGCATGTATGTGCATTTTGGACAGATGGACAGGGTGACATGGCCTCTGTGGCCCACTGCTGTCACTCCATAGTTACTATCAGTGGCCAATATGCAGTGTACTAACCACATATTGGCTGTTACCTAGACATGTGTGTGTGTGTGTGTGTGTGTGTGTGTGTGTGTGTGTGTGTGTGTGTGTGTGTGTGTGTGTGTGTGTGTGTGTGTATGACACATGGGTTGAGAGTGTGCTCTGGGTAATACTGGGGTTGCTTACTGTGATTGCCTGGTCTTGATGCCACATGTCTGGGTATGGCTTTGCATCCCACCCTCTTAGCCGTATCACATCTGTTATCCCTGTATGGTGGACATTGTGATATATAGTATGGCCACCATATAAGAAATATGCAAAACCTGCTCCACATTGGCCACAGGTGTCAAACACACACACATCTGTCATGTTTGGGAGTAGAACCTCTACCTAACTAGTTTATTACACTACAGAACTACGCAGTTATAGTACATGCCATGGATATTACTGGAATAGTCCTTCCCCAAAATACTCCTGTCATGTTTGGGAGTAGAACCCCTACCTAACTAGTTTATTACACTACAGCACTACTCAGGTATAGTATGTGCCATGAGTATTACTGGAGTAGTCCTTCCCCAGAAGTGTATTTCACAATGACTGACATCAGGATTGCCAAGGTAGGGCATTTTAAATTGACTGCGAGAGACTAGTCTAAAATGCATTGCTCCCTACACAGACAGTGACACACACAGTACATCCAGAACTGCCATGTGGGGATGGAACCCTACCACAGTTCTAATTCACACTACAGCAGTACACAGTTACAGGACGTGCTGTGGAGATTACTGGTCTGTAACCTTCCTAGAGGTGTATTTCGAGGTGGATGACATCAGCAGCCTTGCCAAAGTTGAGTATGTGAAATGTAATGAGTGTGAGTAACCTAAAAGCATTGCTGTCTACACAGTCAGACATGCATGCATACACACACAGAGTTGACAGTTCTGGGGTTAGAACAGCCACCTATGTTTTTTATCACATTAGGGCCATACGCTGTTACAGGATGTGCTATGGAGATTATTGGGCTCCAATCAGCCCAGAGGTGTATTTCTAGGTGCGTGACATCAGCAGCCTTGCCAAAGGTGGGTATTTGAATTGTAAGGGGTGTGAGTAGCCTAAAAGGCATTGTTCTCTACACAGTCAGACATGCACACAAACACAGACACACACTTACCAGGTTTGGGGTTGGAACTCCTACCTAATTAGTTTATCACACTGCAGTGGTACACAGTTAAAGGATGCACTACAGAGATTACTGGTCTGCAGTTTTCCCAGAGGTGTATTTCTAGGTGGGTGACATCAGCGGTCTTGCCAAATTTGGGTATGTGAAATGTAACTGGTGTGAGTACCCTAAAAGCATTGATCTCTACACAATCAGACATGCACACATACACAGTTAGCAGGTCTGGGGTTAGAACTCACACCTAACTCCTTTATCACACTATGGCCATACACTGTTACAGGGCATGCTACAGAGATTACTGGGCTACAATCGTCCCAGAGGTGTATTTCTAGGTGAGTGACATCAGCAGCCTTGCCAAAGGTAGGTATTTGAATTGTAAGGGGTGTGAGTAGCCTAAAAGGCAATGCTCACTACATAATCAGACATGCACACAAACACAGACACGCACTCACAGTTGCCAGGTTTGGGGTTGGAACTCCTACCTAACTAGTTTATCACACTACAGTGGCACTCAGTTATGGGATGCGCTACAGAGATTACCGGTCTACAGCCTTCCCAGAGGTGTATTTATAGGTTGGTGACATCAGCAGCCTTGCCAAAGTTGAGTATGTGAAATGTAAAGGGTGTAAGTACCCCAAAAGCATAGCTCTCTACACAGTCAGTGACAGACAGACCCGCACACATACGCACACACAGACTCACACACGCACAGTTGCCACGTCTGGGGTTTGACCTCCTACCTAACTACAATATCACACTACAGCAGTACGCAGTTAAATCATGCACTACGGTGATTACTGGGCTACATCCTTCCCAGGGGAGTATTTCTAGGTGGGTGACATCAGCAGCCTTGCCAAAGGTAGGTATGTGAATTGTAAGGGGTGTGAGTAGCCTAAAAGACATTGTTCTCTACACAGTCAGTGAGAGACAGACACACACACAAACACTGACACACACTCACACATACAGTGGCCATGTCTGGAGTTAGAACTCCTACCTAACTAGTTTATCACACTACAGCAGTACGTAGTTATGGGACACTCCACAGAAATTGCTGGGCTACAACTCTCCCAAAGGTGTATTTCACATTGGATAACCTCAGCAGGCTTTTCAGGGTAGCACTATGAGGTGGGCAGTGTGTGCATGGCTCATAACCCATTCATGTAGGGGTGACACGCCACATGTGGCCACACACGGGGTTATATGTCACAGGTATGTGTATACGGCTACTAGATGACTATGTCCTTGTACAGCCATGTTGCACAGCTGGCACATGGACCACATAGTCTGTGGTGCTGACAGGTACTGGTCACTAGTAGCTGCAGTGAGTGACATCTGCACCCGATGTGTTTGGGGCCCTTTAGCTGTGTGCTGGGTGGGACAGGCGTGGATGCCGCTTTGTCATGGTCACCCTCTTCCACACATCTATATCCATGTACCTTTGACTTATTATGGTGTGCTGTCCTTACATATATGTCTGTATTCCTATTCACTGTGTGTCCAAGGCATGAGTGGTGCATACTGACATGTGTCTGCACTAACAATTGTAACCACCGGATGTGTCTGGTCCACTGATGTTTGCATACATGGCCTTCATGTGTTTAAGTGTGTGAGCATGCCCAGTAGGACCTTTCAGTATGTTGATGACTGACATTGCCTTCATTTCTCTAAGTGTGTGAGCATGCCCAGTAATGCAGTCTGCTTTGCATGTGTGGATCATGTCTGGTGGTTTGTACTGCACTGCTGACCTTTGTGTTGTACACCAACAGGTAGCATGCTGTGTCTGCAGGGTATCCATCGATCATTTGGCATTGACTGTTGCAACATGTCTGCATAGCTGGGGGAACACCTGACTATTTCTATGTTTCTACACAGGATTGGGGGTGCACCTGACTGTTACTGTATTTCTATGTAGGGTGGCGGGGCGCACCTGATACTTATACACATTTGCTAGGACTGTATTGGTATGTCCTGTAGTCCATTTCAATCAGTAGTAGTCTTACTTATCGTGCTGGCGAAGCTATACCGGTGTACTACCATTCTTATCTTTTGATTACATACACATTAGTTTCTGACTTCCTAGCTGTCACAACTAACTTCCCACTACCTGCCCTGCTGTAGTGTGTTCGTGTAGGCCTGGAGGGTGGTCACCCATACCCCTCATTCAGAGGCCATAGTACAGAATTTGTTTGTGTTTGTTTTCACCTGTCCTGCTGGCTCTGACTGTTATTGGGTATGTGATCCCCTCCTGACTGCCATGTGTGAGTCTCTTATCTTGTGGGTGTCCCAGTATTGAGGGTGGTGCTGCAGGGCTGCCTATGTCGGATGCACATAGTACACTCCCTATGCATGGTAAGGCACAGGTAGTGTAATGTTTGGCGTCCCTTTTACTGTATGTGAGAGTCAGAGAGAGGTGCTATTCCCTGGGTCCCTCCCATGTCAGAGTATGCACTATGCACTGTCTATTTGCCAGGGCCAGGGCATACTGGGCATGCTTCCTTCTGCCTACTGGGGCAGGCTCAGGTTGTTTCTTCTATGAGTCACTCTGTGCCTGTGCAGGCCTTGGCATTTGTGGGGGGCTGTGTGGCCCTGCCTCTTGCTGCTCCTGCTGCAGCTGTTTCCGCAGGATCATATTGTGTTGCATGGCACATACAAGGATGATTTGGGTACATATAGTTGGTGAGAACTGCAAGGCTCCACCGGATGTGTCCAGGCGCCAGAACCGTGACTTGAGCATCCCAAACACACGCTCCATTATGATCTTTGTTTGTGCATGTGCCTCATTATGGAGTTCTTGTTTGGGTGTGTGTGTGCATTTCTGATGGGTGTCATTAGCCACGGCTCCAGTGCGTATCCAGCTTCCCCCACTAGGTGACCATGTGAGATGCCCCATTGGCAAATTTCTGGTACAGCTGCGTCAGATGCTAGATGTGGAAATCATGATAAATTCCAGGGCAGCCAGCACACACGTTCAGTATTATGCTCTGGGCATCGCACGCAACCCGGAAGTTGATGGAGGGGAATCCCTTGTGGTTGATGTAGACCTTACCTTGTTCACCGGGTGGTGCTTTGATGTGCATGTGCGTGCAGTCTATTGCACCCACTATCTCAGGGTATTCTGCTATTTGGTGGAAGAGATGCATATTGCTGGCCAACGCCTCACGGGTGAGGGGGAAATATACATACTCACCGACATGTGCTGCCATGGCATCCAGGAACTGGTGGAGTATCCTGGATGCTGATGCCTGTGAAATCCCCATCATATCCCCAGTTGGCCTTTGGAAGGTACCTCTAGCTAGTATTCTTAGGCCTGCACATACCTTAGTTTCCACTGGGATGGGTTCTCCTCTGTTAGTTCTTTGTGTCAGACGTGGCTTCACAGCTCAACAATTTTCTGTAGGAGGTCCCTGTCCACCCTATAGTGCTCTACTATCTCCAGCTCATGTAGCCCTTGGTAGGTTACCCTTGGTCTGTACACTCTTCTCTGTCTCCTCACTGTGGGTTGGTCAGCAGCATTCACATCCTCACAACCCTCAGCTTCTTCCACAAGTTGTATGATAGCTATTGCAGCCCCTAACATTTTGCTGTTGTGAGTGTTAAAAGTTCCCTGCTTGTTTACACCGGTGGTGTAGGGTGTGGGAAAAAACAGAGGGGTAGGTGTTTGTATAGTTTATAGTGGCATTCTGGGCAGGGCTGGTCTGCTGCCTGTGTAATTGGCTAGTTCCAATACGTTTCACCTGGCAGAAAACCTAGTACCCTTTGATTACCTTCCTACTGCTGCTTTCCCTTCCCATTGCCTTTCTGTTTCAGCCCGGGGGTGTGCCGCGTAAACGGCGTACTCCAATGTGCACATTGCTGCTATTTCCTGGTTTCACTTCCTTTTTCTTCCTGTAGATCCTGGTGCGCGGCATGCACACCTGCTTACACTTTGTCATACATGCTAGGCAGGTTTAGACACACCCCCCGGCTTTGCTGTGCTAAGCTCAGTGCAATCCCGAGCCACAGTATGCCTGACACACCCACCCATGATGTCACCTACCTCCTAGTCTTGCACTCGCTTATTCATACTCTTACACTGTTGGGACCTGCCTCATATGCTGGTGGAAACTGGGATTCACTATTCTTCCCCTCATTTGCATAGGATTGCCTACTAATGCATAGTTACATGTGTCACACTGTGCCTTCCCCCTTAGTAACCACTATTCACTGGCCGGGTTGTCTTTTGCCTGCCATTGACTTGCATGGCAGAATACTGATTTTAGTTGGAATGCTTGCTATGGGTTTATTTTCTTCTTTTCCCACCGATCCCGTTTGTGCGCCGCTGCCCTATGCTTAACCAGCCGTGATCGGCGGTAATAATATAAAAGCTGTATTTTTACATTTTGCTTTGTTTGCAATGCCAATAGCCTTATACTTGGCCATTGGCATGCTTCCTCAATGATATGCCACCTTAATTTGGTGCTGTCATGTCCCCATTTTGGATTTTGCAGATCCGTACTCGGTTACTAACCGAGTACATTTCTGCATATTACGCTAGTCCTGCACCTTTCGCCGCTAGGGTGAAGTCAAGAGCCATGCGGTTTTGAAGCACCACAGTTCTCATAGCATTCAGTTCATCAGTTATTAATTCAAGAGCAGAAAAAGTTGCATTACTCATTACTTCGAGACGTTTGGACAGTTTTCTCGGCTCCCAAATTTATTTCACTGCGCCATATGCAGGGGCTATACCTGCCCACAATATAATAGTGTCACTCAAGTCCGTGTGTGTCAGTTTATCTTTGTTTTTTATGGAATTATGGTTTCTCCAGCCTGCTTCGATTCGTCCCACTGGATTTTCAGGCCTTCTGATTGGATTTCCGGTTTTCTTGGTGACCTCTCTGACATTTCGAATTTTTCCCTGAGGCAAGACTGCAGTGTGTCATATGGCCGGAACCAGGTAACCCAAAAAACACCTGCTGGACCAGTTCTCCGGTAACCATTTGTATGCCTTTTTCCCACAAACAAAATAACAATTCTCTACTTTAGTATTAATGTACACTTGCCCTGCATGAAACATTTTCTTATCAATAACAGATAGTTGTTTTAAAAGAACAGTATTACGTTGTATCTCATCAATAGTTTTATGGATCAACTCAAGATATGAGTCATAGTTTGCATCACAGATATAACCTGCATTATTGGCTTTGGTATAACATTTGTAAGGAACAGTCACATTACAATTACTCCAACCTACCTGAACAGTATCATTTTTGTAAAAACATACAATTCCCTTTTGTGTAACAGGCAGGTACAATGCTATTTTGTCTTGTGATTTTACAGTTGTAGTATCAAAAAGCAAATTTTCTCAGGTCTCATTGACCCCTAGGGGGACAGCAGTCATTAATAATCCCCCATATGCTGTTGGTATAGCTGTGCAGATCCAGCAATTCGAAACATTAAAAGTTTCAGCATACACATATTTAATTGCTTGGTAAGTGTTAAAGATCGGATGCCAGTCTATGAGTGATTCACGTTTATTCAGTTCAGCTCGTGTGGCTGGAAAAAGGAAAGGCCACAACAAAAAGATTAATGTTATCAGTATGGCCAACAGAATGATCATGCAATACTTCTGAGGTTGTTCAGCATTCCTATTTGCTCCGTATCTGGTCATTTTGTTCTTGTGTAACAGTAACAAGTTTTTTGTCCAGTTCAAAGTTTTTAACCAATTTACAGTGTGTCAGATGAAACCAGGATGCTCGCTCTGTGATCTTGACTGCAGTGGGTGTTGACAGTAGCACTTGGTATGGCCCTTCCCACTTCTGTGTGGTCCAATTCCTTTTCTTGATAACCTTCACCCAGACCCACGTGCCTGGGACTACTGCTTCTTCCGATGGTCTGGTTTGTTCTATATCTGAAACAGAATTTAACTGCAAAAGTTGTTTATTACTTAAAAGTTGTCTCATATATTCTGCAAGTGAACTGTCAGCCTCCTGGTCTGCAGGCATGAAATGTTTCCACTGAGGTATATAATATGCCCTCCCAAACAGTATTTCAAAAGGAGTTAACCCATTTGCATTTGGAACAGTTTTCATGCTCAACAATGCCAGAGGCAAGGAATGCACCCAGTTCTTCTGTGACTCACTAATCAATTTCCTAAGTTTGTTTTTCAAAACCCCATTATGCCTCTCTACTAATCCTGCAGATTGGGGGTGGTATGCACAATGGTTCTTTAAAGAAATTCCAAAATATCAACTCAACTGTTGTATGGTTTGATTTACAAAGTGTGTGCCATCGTCACTGTAGATCTTTTCCAGTATGCCAAATCTAGGAATAATTTCTTTAACAAGGACTTTTGCAACAGTAGCTGCATCTGGATTTTTGGTCGGAAAAGCTTCCACCCATTTGGAAAACATATCTATAATGACAAGACAATATTTCTTATTTTCACATTTGTTTAGTTCTATGAAATCCATACAGATAGTATGGAACGGGTACGGTGGTGTTGGGAAACTCCCTTGCTTGGGCTTCAATGCCCCTTGTGCATGGTGCCTGTTACAAACATGGCATGCTGCACAAAACTTTTTTGTGTAGTTTGTAAATCCATATGCAGTGAACACTCGGTTCACTAACTGTACCATCCCCCCTGTTGAGACATGGCACTGCGCATGGCTCAACAAAGCTGCATATCTAAACAAGTTAGATGGCAAAATTGGTTTTCCTTCTTTGGAGATGTACAGCCCTTTCTCAAGAATTGCTCCTCGTTTTATCCATTTCTGTTTTTCTACATTTGTAGTAAGTGTCTGCATTGTTTTTAACATTTCTAAATCTAAAATCTCAGAAGGTTGTAATTCCTCACTCAAAAGAAATACTTCTGAAGCTGAAGCTGCCTGCTTTGCAGCTGTATCAGCTCTCGCATTACCTTTTGAAATCCTATCCTGTTGCTTGGTATGAGCTACACATTTACAAATAGCTACTTTCCAAGGTAACTGAATAGATTCTAACAAATCTAAAATAAATTGCACATGATTAATCGGTTTACCAGTAGATGTTATCATTCCTCTATTTTTCCACTGTTGTGCAAAAACATGTACAGTAGAAAAAGCGTACTGGCTGTCAATAAAAATGTTCACACATTTACCCTTTGCTAACGTACATGCCCTTGTCAAAGCAATCAATTCTGCTGCTTGTGCAGATAAGTTGTGTGGTAAAGACTTCACTTCTAAAATTTCAGTATCAGAAACTACTGCATACCCCACTAGATTCTGTCCTGTAGGAACCCTTCTGCATGAGCCATCCACGTAATATGTCACCTCGGCATCATCCAAGGGAACATCCGTTAGATCCTTTCTAGGCAGTGTCTTTTGCTCAATCTCCTGCAGGCAGCTGTGTGGTGTGCCATCCGCAGGGGTCGGGAGCAAGGTAGACGGGTTTAAAGTTGTACATCATTCAATTGTCATATGAGGTTGGCTCAAGAGTTTAGTCATACAGTAAAGATATCTAGCAGGAGAAAGATATGCTACTTTTTCTTGCAGTAAAATAATTGCGACTGCATGAGGCACTCTCAATGTGAGAGGGTGGAACAACACTACTGAGGCCGAAGCCTATACTGCCATTGCAGCTGCAACTACTGCTTGTACACAGTGGGGCAGGGATCGTGCCACTGGGTCCAGCTGTGATGAATAATAAGCTATGGGGCGTTGCTTATCCCCATGCTGCTGTGTTAATACTGACGTCATGTAACCTTGTTTACAATCTACAGTTTGGAAAAAATGTTTATGATAGTTTGGTAATCCTAAAACTAACGAGGATGCTATCAGTTGTTTCAGTTTGCAGAAAGCTGATTCTGCTTCTGGTGTCCATTGTAATAAATCTTGTGCTGCCATAGGCTTCTTGTATATCAAGTTGGTTAATCGAGCAGACTCCAAGGCATAGTTTGGAATCCAACTCCGACAGAAATTAGCCGTGCCCAGGAAGGACATCATTTCCTTCTTGGTAGTTGGTTTGGGTGCTTGTAAAATTGCTATTTTCCTATCCTCATCTAATGTTCTGCCTTCTTTGGATATTACATATCCCAGGTATTTAACCTGCTTTCTCCAAAGCTGCAATTTGTTTTTGTTTCCTTTATGTCCTTGAGTGGCTAGAAATTGTAGTAATGCTATGGTATCTTCTCTGCATTCTTGCTGGGTGGGGGCTGCCAGCAGGATGTCATCTACATAAAGTAAAATTTGGCTGCCTCTTGGTGAGCTAAATCCTGCCAAGTTGCTTGCCATCTCCTGTGCAAATATTGTTGGGCTTTCACATTACCCCTGTGGTAGTCGCGTGTATGTATACCTTTTCCCCTGAAATGTGAATGCAAACCAATGTTGGCTGTCAGGGTGTATCGGTATCGAAAAGAACGCATTGCTAATACTTACCACAGAGAAATACTTCTGTTGAGGCTTCAAATCATTCAATAAGGTGTGTGGATCTGGCACCGTAGGTGCTCTAGGTATTACTGCATCATTTACAGCTTGTAAGTCTTGGACCATACGTCATTCTCCGTTTGCTTTCCTGACAGGAAATAAGGGTGTGTTACATGGTGAATCGGGAGATTCTACCAGTACTCCTTCCTTAAGTAAAGCTGCTATTATAGGTTTGATTCCTACTTCTGCATCCTTTCTTAAGGGATACTGTCTTTTCTGTGGTCTAAATGCTGATTTTGGCGTAAGAGTAACTGGTCCTGCTGTACAAATTAGTCCTACATCTGATTTTCCTGTTGACCAGAGAGTTTTTGGTATACTCCATAAAGCTTTTTCTTCCTCTTCTAGTAAGAGTGCTAATCAGCTGTCCTCGCTAGACTGCAAGTGTACAGCTGGGTGTGTCTGTGTTATCCAATTTAACTTCTGCTTTTGTACTCCCTGTTCTGACAATTCTAACTCTGTTTGTTTTTCCCACTTTGTGACTTTTTCTCCAAGATCTGCCCATTTCACATTCTTGTCTTTAGTTAAACTAACATGTGGTAATCGATTAGATTTATAGAGTGCAAAGAATTCCTGGGGCAATGAACAGCTAACTACACTGTTCCCTTCTGTGTCCCAGTACAGATTACGTAATACTAATCTGTTTGCATGGTTTCTAAACAGTTCTTGTTCATATTCCTTATCAGGTCCTGGTGTGCTACAATAATACAGAGTACAGTGCAACAAATGCTGTTTATCACTGTCAAGGGAGGGGGACTTACTGATGGCTAAGTTCATCAGTTCTTCGGTTACTGCCCCTGGACCAGTCGTGAGCAAGTCCTGGCTGTACCAATAAAATGTTTCACCCTCCGGTCGCACCACAAATGTATCCATTTGTCACTGTGCTTCCATACCCTGCATAGTCGGTACTACTGCTATGCCAAATATCTGCATAAGATCTCTGCCCAAAAGGTTCACTGGGCATTTTGCAGAAACAACAATTTTGCTTTTCTGGGTCATCCCTGAAACAGGGTCAGTTATTGCTATGTTATGGGAGAGTGGCTCTCGATACAGCTGTCCATTAGCTGCTTTCACTAATATGTAATCAAGTGATTCTGAATTTTCTGGTAGTTTGGAAGGATGTATCAGGGTTCGTGAAGCCCCTGAGTCACACAAGAATTTAACTTCCCTCCCATCTACCAGAAGTGTAACTTCCGGTTTTGTGTCTGCTAAATAGAGCTCTAGGCTCAATAATGCTAAGTCCAAAATTTCACTTTCTTCACCATCGGTGATTTCTTGTACTTCCTCTATTTCTTCTATCACATTCTCTATTCCCTCTATCACATTTGCATTTGCCTTTTCTTGGTTATTCCCTTCTAGTGATTTTTGATTATCATATAGTCAGTCCTCACCCTCCTTAAATTCCATGGCTACCTTCTTGTTTTGCTTGCAATCCCTTGCTAAATGTCCTTTCTTTCTGCACTTAAAACATTCACCCCTTTTCTTTCTCTCTTCAAACTCTTCTGATTGTTTATCAGATTGTTTGTTTCCCTGGGCATTTTTCTTGCCCCTTTTCCCTGATTGGACTACAAAAACTTCTGCTCCGTCTTCTACAGCAAATACTTGGGTTTTCTTTTTCTTTTTGTTATTAAAATGCCTTTCGGCATGTCTTGCATATTCAAGTAATGACTACAATCTACTTGTACGGTGATCTACCATGTGCTTTGTAATAAAGCTGCTAATGGGTGCAATACTGCCTTTCAAAAATGCATTCTTTAGCTGCTGCTCATATGGGGAATCATGTGTCTGGTCTTCAGATACCTGCATTCCACAATGGTTATTAAAACACTCTAATAATCTAGCAAAATATTTGTCAACAGTTTCACCTTCCTGTTGACTGCATTGATTAATGCAAGTCCAGTCTGCCCTAGGCTTCCATTTCTCAGAGATTCGGTCTGTTAGACCTTTCACTCTGTTATCCAGTTCTGTGTTGCAATGTGGGAGTGGCCTGTGTTCTGCATCATGGGGATTCCAGTTGCCACTGATCATGTGCCAATCTGGACCTACGATCTGTCTGACTACTTCTCCATTTAAATGGTAACTTAGCCTCATGCCCTGTAAGTCTTCTAAGAATTTTCTAAAATTAACTTTTGGATGGGGAATTCCCTCTGTGGCTTTCCGGATGTCTTCCGGTGTCCACGGTCTATATACTAGGAGAGTCGGGTCCTGTCCTGCCTGTCCTGCCTGAGGATTTGGTACTTCTATGAGCGGACATATCTCTTCTTCACTCATAGCTCGTGAATTTTTGTTCATTTGATATAACTTAGTATCCCCTCTTAAGTTACGTGTTCGAGACCTAGTCTCGATGAGATCTCTGACCTATGGTTTTGGCTTTGTGGCAACAGCCGGGTATAGCGGAGGTGGATCAGCTTGTCTACTCGCTTCATATTCTGGTGTGGGAAGTGGAGGGGGCAAAGGGGCTGATGCTATTACTAAATTATTGTCTTCTTTATCTAGAAACATAGCTTTTGAATTATTACTTTTTTGTTCTCTACGGTTTGCTTCCTCAATCCACCTGTGTGCCTGAGGAATACCTAATTGATGTTGCTTTTTTACCTAACCTTTTGCATCAGCTTTAAGCTGTTTGACAAGTTTTATAAGTGAGGATTTTTCTAATTTGCCATTAAATTCATATTTATTAACCCATTTTGTATAGTATCTAACATTGTCGGCACGCTGTAATTGCATATATTTTGCATCTTCAGTTAGCGGTGGATCTTGGGAACTTTTTGTGCACTTATTACCCATATTGTTCTGACTGTAAAAAATGTTACGTAACCCTTCTTACTTTCACATAGTACCAAGATTTTCTATTTCACAGTTTATCTAGAATAACTGTCTTGCCTATTCTGTTAGCCTGATCTAAGACAAGACTGCAATCTTTCTGTCCCTGACTTGTACAAAACAAATCTCCTGACAGATATTTTCAATCAAGTCCCTGATCTAAAACAGAAAAAAGGTAAATCTCACCTTACCTGAGCCTCCGTGATTGACTGTCTCTGGTTCGTTATACCAACTCGTCCTCCAGTCACAGATCAGAAAAGTGGCTGGCCTCTTTTGAATGACAAATCAGTCGGAGGTCTTTCAAAGCAGAAGAACCGATGTGGTCTCTTCCCCGTATGGTTTCATGCCACCTGGCCCATCTGACCTGAGGCAAAGTGAGAGTTTCCGGTCCAGCGGACCAATCAGTCAAAGGAAAAATAACTTCAAAATGATCAACACACGGCAGGTTCAGGTTAAGGCACTTTAATCTTGCAGCAAGGAGACAAAAATGTGCTAATACAGAGTTTGTCTAACTAGAATCAGGAAGTGAAGCTATTCTTATACATTTCTTACAAGGGACTGCCTACTAAGCTGACGTAATAAATCATATGTTCTTTCAATATTATTTCACAGCAGCTGTTTGTCCATGATTTTCTGCTGGCATATCAAGTTTACAAAAAAAACTTCCTAAGAAAAACAACATGGCCTTGATGACCACCGGTCAGATACAACTTCTCACTATGCAATGTTACCATTCAAGGTACTATGGCTAATTTGAGCACAAAGCAAGTACATATTACAGTTCATTTCTTCAAGCAGTCTTTGTTTGGTGTATCTTTTCTTTTCCACAACTGTGCATGTTCTCATAACATGAACAGAGCTGATTGTTCATATTCAATCACATTATAGAAAACAGTATTGTTCTATTCATTCACTATTCATTCATTTTCCTGACCTAGCAGATAATCACCTGCTTCTCAGTAAATTTCCAAAAGGCATAAACATGAATTTTGCTGTGCTAGCAAATACTAGGTCAGAGAGCATCTTGCAATTTCAGAAGGCATACTGCAGTTTGAAAAAGCATCTTATAATTTCATACAGAATTAAGCTGTGCATAAAATAGAATGAAATGTGTTAATCCTTTTAGCTTCTAATAATCACTAAACATATACACTTAGTACATATTTTTCTAACAATAACCTACTAAATAACATATATTTGTGAACTGGAGTACTGCATTAAATGCAGATGTGAGTTGTCATAATAATTTTGTAAAATCCACAGATAAACACAAGTGCCCCATACAGTATATGTACACATGAATCAGGGACACAAATCGAAGGTATAATGTGTAATGAATGATAAATCCATAGAGTGTCCAAATCCACCACCTTCCCAAGAACCATTTTACATTTCTGTCTAAATTAGTGCAGGGGTAAGTAGGAGTAAGCACTTTTAAGCAGCAGTAAATGGGCTTAAGCTTGTTTGCACAGGGATAAGCAATGCCTACACAGGTTAAGCAATTGAGAAGCTAAATCAGTATAAGAAACTGTAAACAGAAGTTAGCAGTGCTTACCTTTGTTTAAACCTGTGCAAACCTGCTTACAAGTACCTTAATCACTCTGTATCCAATGGCCCGTGTTCTGCCTAGCAACAAAATAAATAACCTTTACAAGGCTCAAACCCAGAACCCTGCACACCATAGTCAAAGTGATTTACCACTAAGCCATACAAATATACACAACCTGATGTTTTCAGAAACATATCATCCAGCACAGTCATTTAACAGTACAGGAAATGTGTTTATACATGTAGGTGTGTGTGTGTGTGTGTGTGTGTGTGTGTGTGTGTGTGTGTGTGTGTGTGTGTGTGTGTGTGTGTGTGTGTGTGTGTGTGTGTGTGTGTGTGTGTGTGTGTGTGTGTGTGTGTGTATATATATATATATATATATATATATATATATATGTACACATATGCATACATCTATAGATATATGTCTACATATATATATATATATATATATATATATATATATATATATATATATATATATATATACATATACATATACATATATATAGCTACAGATATAAAAGAGAACAAAAATACATATATGACCAAAGGAACTGTTAATGGGGGTGAGGGGGCCAAAGCTAAATACATCTTGTAAGTATTGATATCACCCCCTCCCTCCCAGCCAAACAGATCTGCCCTGCAGCACTATACCAACAGTTGCAAGTCCCATACCCAGGACCCTACACAACATAATCACAAGACGTTAACAGTAATCCATCCCACCTGTATGATGTCAGGATGGTATCAATAACATATGCAGTACAGTCTGGCTACTATAGGTTATGTACAATATGGAAGCAAAAAACATTCCAAAGATACATACATACACACACACACACACACACACTTATATGTATATATATATATATATATATATATATATATATATATATATATATAACTACACATATGCACACATATATATGTATAAGAAGATACATATTTAGAGGGTGCACAGCATATTGAACAGCCAGTATTCCTACAGTTGCCCCCTTTTTTAATGGACAGTGTATGAGTCACTCATACAAAAGACAATTGTTGCCTGAAACATATACCCACAGAGAAGTCAAAGGCTATGACACCACACACAGGTTTGCATACATAATAATGTTTCATTTGTGTACTATTACAGTTGTATATGCCATGTCATATAGCTATTAAGACTTTGAAATACATACTAACTGATTAATGCTACTCTCAAACAGATCATTTTATACAGTAATCCGAAAGCATAACATATGTTGCTGTCCAGGCCAAGGCCTTCTAGTAGTACAACAGTAAAGATAGACTGGGCCAGAAGATAACAATCAATCAACAGTAAGTAATGCAGATGTATAATCCAGCAGCCTCTAATTTCACTCTGTATGCAATCCTTAGGGGGAAAGACTTAAGTTGACACAGTGAGATGTATAACTATGCATAACTGAAAACATCACAATCACACTGACAAACAGAACAGTCTGTATGGCAGAAGGTACTAGGCCACCAATGTTCTTAAGGTGAAATGTATAGTAATGTACAGCCATATACCTTAAGGTGGCTTACTACCAATATCCCTCACATGTTGTAACAGCCTAGGTTATATATGGTGCATACCCCTCCCCCATAGACTGACCTACAGAGGCATATAACACTGTTATATACACTGACCTCTGGACTGCAGAAGGGCACACATGTTTTGTGCAGCTGAAGCCCATATATATATATATATATATATATATATATATATATATATATATATATATATATATATATGGACCCTACCCCACAATATGTGTGGGGGCCACAACAGCACTGGAATGATGGCAGGAATGGCAACACGACATAATCACAGGCCACTACATAACAACCCCTTACTGCATGTCATATGGACAAAGTCTGGTATGTAGGTGGGGGACAGAGGCCGGAACACAGGCCCATATGTGAAATAGTGTTGTCATA